>NC_080633.1:123438238-123660738 GCF_027579445.1 Ammospiza nelsoni | reverse complement strand
CATGTTGAACATTTAAATACTACTCTATCACTAAGTCAGCCTGGTCAGTGAAAATACAGGATGTTTTTCAAACAGTTTAGTTATTAATAAAGCACTTTTTTTCTAGAATATTATCATGGCAAATTTGTTTTGTACTGCCAAGATCAGCTGGGCATTTTGTTTTTATTATGCATAGTCTTTTGTCATTTTTTTGTTCTGCAAGTTAATTTGACTGCTGTGCATAAGTGAAGTGAGCAATTCAGTAATTAACTTTGGTGTTTTAAAATGTATGAACTTTAATTAGATTTCATTATAAACAAACAAATGTCAACCATAATTATAAGCTCCTTGGTTTAACCACATATTATCCCTTTTCAAACAAACTTGATGTCAGACAAATTAAAATCAAGCAGCCAGCAATTTTGAGTTGAATTTTACATGATCTGCCAGTAACCTGATTACTTTAACTTCAATATCATTACAGGAAAAGTATTTCAAGAAAAATAATTACAAGAATTCCAACAGGAGACAAGCTTAATTGTATTGATTCAAAAGATGCATGTATATAGGAACCATGCTGAAGGAATAATGTTATCTTAAATCTACAGTTACTATTAAAATTATATTGTCTGGCATGAAAAAGGCAATTTGAGATCAGTGTCTGGAAAAGCAGAGATACAAAACTAACTGAAATAATTATCTTTACGCCATTATACTTTAAGCAACAAAATATCAATGAGGAACAACTTGAAGGCATGAAGGTTTGCAGGTTTATTTACTGACTGGTGTATCTATTAGTACCAGGAACAAGTGGAGCTGTCAGGACATAATGAAGGTAAATGATTAGTTAGCACAGAGACTGAGCTCTTCTTCAATGCAATAAGAGTTAATTAAAGTTTACCACCAAACATCAACCAAAGCAGGATGTTGATCAGGTTTCAGCATTAAGTGCAAACAGACAATGGTTGGCAGCAATTAGTGCAGCTATCAAATGACATGCAATTATAATTATACATTTAAAACACCTAAAGGCCTGTGGAAGGGAGGGAAGAATCCCATCAGCTTCTTTGACTACGTACAGTCAAAGTGCAGGAAACAGGTATCAGATATATCACTTCAATATTGTAAATCAATAGAATTAAACAGAAAAAAAAAGGTTGTACAAGCACATTATCTGAAAAAGGACAATTCACTGTACATGAAATGGAAGAAATCTGCAGGCGACTCCTAACAAAGATAAGTACTAGTTAGATTAAATAAATTACTTTGCTGCTGCCACTCACACTGACACGCATAAACAGGGAAATGTTTGGAGTTTAAAGACTGGTGGCTGCAGCTTTATCACATATTTTTATGCCAGACTCAAGGTTACCTGGTATCTTTAGTCCCTGTGGTCACATTCACAGCATGAGAAGGCCCAGAAGGACCGCGGGCCCGAAGCCCATGACCACAAGAGCTGGTTTCACATGCTAGCTGCAAGCCTGCTGCGAGGAAGCCTGGCCTTACCAGAGGCAATTGCCCGGCACCAGAGCCTTGGCCTAGGGCTCTGCCACACATCCCCTCCTCTCCACCCACTCCAATCAGCATGTCTACCAGTCCTTCCTGCTCCCAAACTTATGCCCAAGTTTTGGGGAAGAGCTAGGAAGTGAGAGATTTCCAGCCCGGACAAACGCCGTGCATCGCACAGCAGCAACGCCGGCGCGCCGATAACGCAGAGCACGGCGAGGGCCAGAGCTGCCATCGCCACACGTTGCTCCCGCTCCGAGGCCTTGCGGAATGGTGGCAGCCACCAGACCGGTGAGACAACCGAGGTGACAATGATTTTCTTCTCAGTCTCCCGTTAAAACCAAAGGAAAGATGATAAACTCACAGCAGCACCTTCAATAGCAACACCAAACAAAGGGAAAAAATGCTCTCAACCCAGCGCTGACAGCCTGCTGAACACCCTCAGCACAGATGTGGGAAGTTAAAACAGCCCCAGTTCTGCAGTATCAAACACACGGGGCACACAGCAAAGCAGGTAAATAGCCATGATTAACTGGTGTAGCCTGAGACAATTAGCTACACAAATCTAGTATCCAGACAATTCTCAGTAACTGCTCCACACACTGGAGATGGAATAACTCGCTCTCACTCACTCCTCTTGGGCTGGCATAGTGCAGGTAGTGTGATTACCTGGTTAAACACCTACACTGTTCCTCATCAGCTGAATAGGTCTGGCAAGAAGGATCCCGACCTCAAAGAAACCAAGATCTCTTCAGCATTTTTATGGACAACACGGTGGGAAAAGCACCGTGCTCTTCCTAGGTATGTAACAGGAAGCAAGACAAAGCTTTCCAGCAGACAAGTAGCAGGTTTCCAAGAAAGCTAAGCTGTGACAAATTAAAACCTGATGATGAGAGGAGCAAAAGGGTTAGACAGTAGGATTCACTGCAGAAGGATACCACTAAAACTATGAAACTCCCAAGATTTAAAAAAAAGAATGGAACTGGCTGCCAAAATTATCCAGAGTTATTGTAATGAATGTGGAAAAAAAAGAACAAAAACAAACAACTAAATTGTAAGGGATATTAATACTTGTTTTTCAGAGGTCTAAAATTTTGCCAAGGTAGGCATATACAATAGGTTATCCTACATCTGCCTACTGTGATATTCTTCAGAAGCATTTTGCACAGACTAGCCAAAGAGACAAAAAGGCTGGCCACAACAAAATCCCAGTCTGGCAATCAGTATGTTTTTATATTATGAATTACCCCCTGAGTAAAGAAGTGTCTACAGCAGGGAGACTATCCTTATATTTTATTTGAACGAACCCATGCAAAAAGATCATCAGCATCAGTCCACATTTTAATGTTGCATAAATTTCCACTGTGTCAAATTCAGTAAACCTTCTTTTAAGATTGTAAACACTGTATTTTTTTAATGCACTTTTTTTTTTTATAATTTTATAAGGAAACCCACATACATATGCAAAATGCATTAGGATGGGTTGTGTCAGTATGTTGGCTACCAGTTGTGATTTTCACTGGAATGTGTACACGTTCACATTGCTAAAATTATTTTAATAAAATGCTTTACTGCTTTTCATAGTTCCTGGGCTGAAGCCTAGAGCAGTTCTACAGATTTTTTTTTCCCTAACAAACCTCATTTTCCCAACTAATTCTGTTATGCTAGGGATTTGTGCACAGAGTTGGCTAATCCCAGCATTTCCCTAGAGCTGCATCTAAGCTATGGCCCACTCCCAGCACAAAAGTGTCTCCAAAAGCCCTTTCGCCCCCTTCAGCACTGATACACTCATTGGTCCTGACATTTTCACTTCAGCCATGACAAATGAGCTGATGGCTGTGATCAGATTGCACACGAGGACTGCTTTATCAAAGACGTATCATTAACTCTCATCACTGTCTTCCATTATGACTCTTTTGGTCAAATCTGTTGTGAAAATGCAAGCGAGTTTAAAAACATAACCTAAACATAGCAACAAACAAACTTCATTAAAAGGCAGGAAAGAAAACCAGACTCGGACGGGATCAGAAAGAGTCTAGCGTTAACTAAATGTTTCTCGGGGGATTTAAGTAACTGTACTCAACCTCTGCCCCAGTGCAAACATGGTAGTTGACCGTCTTCGAAAGGCCCCTTCCCCCATTGCGGACTGCGAGCACTATTTTGCCTTTTTTAGAGAAACAAAAATACAGCAGCAGCCATCAAATATGTCTAAAAACAAAGTCAACTTTTTTTTTTTCCTTTTTAGTCTCTGAATCACTTCACATTCTGTGTGTCTGCTCTTATCAAAATATGTTTCTCAAATAAATCCCTTAAAGAATATAAAATTTTCATTTGAATCACAGCCACATAATCACACTGTTTTCTGACTCACAATAAAAACACCAACATAAAGCACTGTCTGAAACGGAAATCGCTCAGCTCCCTATGAATACCACAACCTTTCTGTCAAGTTAGAACCTAAGTTCCAGTTGCACGGTTCTTGTTACATCTAGAGGGTTTACAAAGTATATATTTGTTGTAACGTATTCTAGCAATTCATCTGAGAATACACATCTAGCAGAGTCAACTGTAACACAACAGATCTCGGGAATGAAGGTCATGCTTTGAGATAAAGTGCTATTCACTTTTGGACCATGCAAGAAGCTCTTTATTCCTGTTCTTATTGGCATCAGTTCCCCCTTACCAGAGCAACAACAAAGCCAAGTGCTCGTGTGAGGTTTATGAATAAATCAGAGGTGAGCCACTTTAAGTGCTGCCCATGATTTCCTTGTTGACAGTGAGCACTTAAACAGGCTTCTATGACCAGCAACTCCTGGCAAACCTTAATGGCTCCTAATCTGTACCCTGCTTCATTTCAGGAAAGAAATGACCTACCCCAATTTTTCTCAAGTCTTCACCTTTTGGGCAACTACTGTCTTGCCTTTTTAAGAAATTCACATTTGGGGACTGTCCTGTTTCAGTGCCAAGTTTTCACATAACACACAACATAAAAATCACCATTTTCTTCCCTGAAAACAAATGACAGCTAATAAAATATTATTATGCTGTGCAGCCTAAGTAATTCCCAGACAAACCATTACACAATTCAGTGTTTGTTTAAATTGCGTAGATTTTTAAATGAACCTAAAAGATATGCAGTATATTTGCCTCCAATTATTAAAATCATGTAAAAAATATGCTGAGAGCAGATTCAACCCTTCTGTACAGCTACAGCTGAAATCAGGAATGTTTATAAATCATTACCACAGAACGTATTTTAAAAATTCAAACAGCCTCAAAATCTATTTTTAAATAATAATAACATTGAAAATAAAACTAATTTCAACAGTAAACTCTGTGCTGGGTCAAACAAATCTGGTCTGGGAACATTAGAATCCAGCTGTGGCATGACACTAGGTGCTCCAGTATGTACGTCTCTGATGCACAAAACCACTCAGAGAGCTACGCTGTTCAACATTAAAGCTGTATCCTGCATGGAGAATAGATTTCAACATGGAATGAAATTCTTCATTTTTAAGTACTCTCTCTCCCTCACAACGCCTCTTCTTCCCCCCCGCCCCCCCTTTTTGACATGTCACCATCTCCAGATGGCTGAATTGACTCTGTAGTAGCTGAGTTATTGTCAGGCTCCCAGTTTCTGCTATATTTAAATAGTAACATTTTTTTGCTCTGCTGTCTCCTGTTGCCTTTCCACCCACTCGGGGAAAAGCTGTGATTTCAGTGAGCGCTCCCCCCGGGCCGGGGGGCGGCTGCCTGGCAGCCTGACCTGCCGCTGCTGGAATTGCGGCGGGTGCCTCAGCAGATGACGCTCTTCTTCGCAAGGGCCTGATCCAAACCTGGGGAAATCGATCAGGCAGCGCTGGACTTCGCAACAGGCCCTCAGTCAAAACTGGAAACTGCAAAAATGCTGCGGAAAGCACCCAGCAAGTGAGAGAGAAATCCACGGGCCAGACCAGTTAGGACTCAAAACTCCAGTGATGCCTTACACTGTAACCGAAATGTCTGTCCCAGTGCACTGCAGACAACTCAGTGAGAAATCATATTTTTCTTCCCTACAGAAACCAGTTGCTGCCGCTGGAAAAATTCCCAAAGCACATCGCTTTGTTTTAGCAGAGTGGCTCATGGTTTTGTGTGCATGGGATGGCACTTCCCACCCCAGAGATAACTGCACTCCAACGGCAAAAAAATAATTTTTTTGCAAACAGCTGTGAAAACTCAAACGAACTGAGAGATTGAGGGATGACATATGCCATATAACTAAATAATTTATTTTAGAAATGTTACATTTTTTTAAATTTAAACTCTTGGTGCTGTAAACAAAATCAATAACCTTATTTCAATTTAAAAAAAAACCAAAAACAACAAAACAGAAAAGGACCTGAGTAAAATCCACAGGAATAAATTCCCTTTTTAAGGAGCTACTTTTCACTCAGAACCTTATTTTCTGGAGTGGGGAAGTCATGGGAAGTGTTAGGTGGTAAACAAGGAGAATCTTAAAGGTGGACAGCCATAGTTTCTCAAACAGGCAAACCACCTGCATTTGAAAACATCATGTAACAGCTGGCAAATCCAAGGATATTTCTTTCCCCTCTCTTGCTATAAAAGCTCTGGTTCTCTGAATACCAAAAATCAAAGGACCATCCCGAACAGATAGACAGAAGGAATGTTTTGCCATGAAAAAGAGATTATTCTTATCTGTTACACTACCATCTTCTGGGACAAGTGTGGAAACAACTGGGATTATTCCAGGTTTCCATCAGTGCCCCAAACACTGGAGCACTACCAGTGACAGGTGCCTTGTCATCTCAGATTAGGTGAATTTATAAGGCAGCCTCAGTGTCAAAACAGGGAGGAGCAAGCCTTCAGCAGCAGCCTCTCACAGACCTTCAGCTCTGCTGTTACCTGGTAAAAGGAAGAGAACTGACCCCCTCTCAGCCTCTCTGGGAAACCTTTTACTTACAGACCTTCCAGTGCCTTCCTTAAAAATGGAAATGGGAGCAAAAAAAGAGGAGACAAAACCTTTTGAATTTAATTTCATGGAGTTATTGTCAAGTGGTAACTACAGGCCAGATTCTTTTTCCACTAATATCAAAACTGTCTGTCTTGCCAGTTTTACACCCATATTATTCCTCTCATTTCAGGGCAATAATTGTTGATTTAGTTTAGGGTGAATGGGAAGAATAACGTTCTTTTGGTTATATGTGTCATAGGCACACATCAAGACAGGCCTTTTGTATGTATTTCTTTGTTGCAGAAACAGAATATTTATCTATTTGAATGCAGTTTTAAACATATATCCAGTGTGCACGTCGCTTGTTCTGCAGACACTGCTGCAGCCTGTAGGGTAAATGTTTGTTTTCAGAGTCACCATGGTCTTTCATGTACATACAGCCTTTAGTTTGTGAACTATTGACCTGAAGGACCATAACACCTTCTTAGGAGCTGGGATAACTGATCAGATCACTGTGAGTATTAAAAGTCTGCTAGATTTATCTGTAAAGAGATGCCAGTTTATGTGTCTTTAAATTTTTTCTCAAAAATAAAAAAAATCAAATTGAATATAATTCAGACAAATTACAATATAAATATATATATATATATATATATATATATATATATATATATATACCCATTTTCTTTTTTTTTTAATTGAAAGCCAATTCTGAGTAATGTGGACATAAAACAGAGTGTCTTGATACAGGAAACTTTCATTTTGACCTTATAACTTAGTTAAACCATTCCTCAGAATATTTTTTTTAAGCTGAAAATGTAATTCCTTAACAAGTCTGCCATATTTCAGGCTGTCACAAACTTTTCTAGTTAGTTTAGAACACAGCAAAAATTGCAATAATAATGAAAATAGTGGTATAAAACTGCCATAGAGTGACTATTAAAAAGGAATAGAGTGGCATGCCTTATAGACCGAACTTCCTGCTTTTATTTATGCTAAACTAGTTTATCTCTACAGGTCTGCAAAATCCTGCCATCAATACGTGTGTTTATTACCCCTTTCAAAAACAACAACAAAGCTCAACAACTACCAAACAAAACCTACTAGGTTTGTCATACCTATTCGGTAAAAGCAGCTCATACATGTCTTTCTTAGTTTCTCCTATCTGTGCATATGTTCACATAAACATATTTTGTGTTACATCTTATTCTTTAAAATCTGAATCTCAGAATCTTGGTGTGCTGGGATTCTGCCCATTCAGAAAGAATGCAGACATCACATAAGTTATTATTAACCCATGTGTTATCCAGTTCTACAGTGGCTGGAACTTTGCCAGAGACAACACATGGTGCTTGGTTAACAATATTTTAAAATACAAATTAATTTATTTTTTTAATTAACACATTTTTCTTACAGAAATACACTAGTAAGATCTTCCCAGAAGGAAAGGCATACCTCAAGCATATTCCTTTCAAAGAAGTTTTAAGGAATTTCATAAGGAAAGCAGCAAAACATTCTAAAACCTCCAGAAGGTCTTTATCTTTAAAAAAGAGATTTTTTTTTTGTGACTATTCTTCCCAAGCACTGGCTGCATTTACAGTTTTGGTTCATTTATTCGTAAGCAATCCTAATTTCTTAGAGGCATCTCCAATGTTGAAATATTATCAGATCAAGCCCAGTACCGAACTAGCAAGCATTTACAAATAAATTTTCTGCAAACTGGAAAAAAATCCCCAAAACAAGTTAATATTTAGTCTGACTACCAAGAGTTTTCCACAGTAGCTCTAAATCGGTAATTATATTGACCTGATAAAAAAGAGAGCCTATTTAATATGCACACATACAAATAATTATTCACACTGCATTTGATTTACATACATACAAAAGAACCACTTCCCACTTTCAAAAGTGGCTCAACACTTATGGTATTTTAACTGCCCTAATTACTGTTGAGAGAACATAATTAGAAGCACTGATCACATTGTCAACAGCTAACCAGTTGCAGCCCTGGCTGGGGGCCTGATCCAGTGCTGGCTGGAGGCGGAGGGGGCCAGCACTGATTGCAGGAGGAGGCCAGGGCCCTTCTGGCCACCTGAATCTACAGGAATCCAAATGTTTTAACCGACCTGAGTACGCTGACACAGTCACACTGAACACCCCGCTCCTTACGTGCATGTATCAATTGCTATTTCGGTAAGCTTTCTCTGTTTTCAAAGGCGAGCAAAGAGAGTAATTTTTTCCCCAGCAAGGCTCCTATACCACTTAAACACTTAGCACTGAGTCAGAATTCATAACTTTTTCCAAAGGAGAAACAGTTTAATAATTAAAACAGATATTGACTAAACCCTGCTTCCCTGAATGCCGAACTTTTATTAGATTATTATGTGTTGATGCATAATTTCCATTGGCAACTTTTAAAGCAGCTCCTTCCCTCCCTGCCGGCCCCTGTCCTCCCTCTTTCTTTCCCCCAAGCAAAGTGCTGGGAATCCTTGATACCCAATAGTCAATATTTGGTTTGCCTGTCATGTTCCTGGAGCTCCCCTCCATACAAACCTGTGCTTCTTATCCTTTCGCGGCACTACTCTCGTACGTGTTACTTCTCATGATGATGTAAATTCAGGGCATCTTAGCAATTTGCTAAAATCTGAGCTCCTGCTTGTTTTCTCAAGTCTTGGACAAACATAACTTTGGGGAGAGCTGAACATAGGCATAAAGAAAGAGGAGCCTGCATTTTCATCTTCCTTTCATCTCAGTCATTCAGTCAACCATTCAGTGCCCTATTCAACAGAGCTTTTCATTATGCAAAAAAATGCTAATCCTTTTCCGATGCTTTCACACTTGTATAAACCCCCATTCCTTCGACTGAAAAGCAATTATATCAGTTTACCTTTCTGTCAAAAACAGGATTAATATTCCAATACCAGAATCTCCTTTATTTTCCTATCTTTTGCTTTAGGAAACTAGAGATTATTAGTGGCGGTATTCCTTAGAGCAAGAATACATTATTTTAAATATGATTATTTTAGCCAAAGCACGAGGGGGGAGGGGGAGGGAGAGAAAAAAACTTCAGTTGCTGCGGAAACTCTTTTCAGTGACAGAACTGACCTTCCCTTTGCAGAGGCCTGAATAGAATGAGCCTCACTCTGGTCTATTAATCAGAAACAAATTATGAAAGAATGTGGCTGGACTGGTTGACACTATCCTGTCTTGGGAGACTCAGTAACAGCCTAGTAACAATGTCCTCTTCATGGGTAATGAACAGCCATGACAAATGGGGCAGAGAAACTATTTATTTGCATATGCAAATTCTCACACAAGGGAAACATGTACAAACAAGTGTCATTGTAAGGTGGATTAGGCAAACAACGCTTTCTTTTTAGGACACTCTGCAGCCCAGAACATTAGTCAGCACAATTAAACCAGTCTCCATGGAGACTAATGAAATTTCACCATGGTATGAGTTAAATTAGATAGCTAGTTATGTGTTTTCACAATCCAACTTGAAATCCATTATTGTTTCAGAACAATACAGCAATTGTGCCTGGCTGATCTTTGCCAGCTCAACAAGCTCCTAAGTTGACAATTTGCATATGTTAATATAATTAAGCACTAATTACATGAAACTTGTACATATTCACATGCACTTTCCCTGGGCGCTTCTCAGTTTGAACCTTGGCCAAGTCTTTAACCCTTTGAATGAATTTGGAGTGGCAAAGCTCTGCCTTCTGGGTACAGCCCCAAGACAGATGCAGAAAAGCTCTTCATTTATAAACACAAAGCTTAACCTGGCTTCTCATATTTCTATCAACAGGCTAGAAAACATTTTTGTGTGTGGTGGGGTAGGAGAAAGGCCAAGAGGTGGAGGGAGCTGGATTGGAAGTACTTTAGAGACCCAGCTCTGGTGACCTTTTTGCATATGAAAACACAAATATTTACCCACCTAACAGGTCACAAACACATGTATTGCCATTGTCACAGGTCTTCAAGACTTGAATTCTCAAAAACTAGACTAGGTTTTATGTCAGGGCTCTCAGATCCGCAGAAATGGGAACGAGAAAAGGAAAAAAGAGCAAGCAGTAACTAATGAGCTTTACATAAATATATGCAGAGGCAATTAAGCAGTGTTAATTACTATGACAGCAGTTAATTGAATATAATTAGATATTTTAAGCTACTGACTAAGGCATAGTTAAGATTAATTTTATTGAGATTAATTGTAAATAAGAATAGATTAACTGTGTTTTGACAGGCATAAAAAGTAGATCTGCAAATTAACTAGTAGAGCAGAAACTAGCACAAAAATCATATATTATCTTAATGTCACACCTCAGAATCATCTGCTCAATAAACATGACTTTTCAAACCCAAACAGACAGGAATCTTGAAGAAAAACAAACAGCTTGCAGAGATTAAAGAGCCTTTTGTCCTTTTTCATGTGCATTTCTTTTAGCAGACTAAATTAAGCGAGTCTGGTGTACGTTTTTAGGAAGGAACATTTCACACTGAATGGAAAAAATGTTCTATCACATATGAAATTCATGCAGCTGTGCGGAACCTAGTCCAGATGGTCTAAGACTATAAAACAACACTAAATGATAGACAGTAGGGCCTTCCCAAGATTATGTGATAAAGTCACAACCTCATATTTTGACTTAAATTTTCTGTCATGTATTGTTTCCTTCCAGATCAGATAGCTCCATTTTAATTTTTAACTAATCCTGAATATTCAATGGAAACTCTCAATAAACATTAGTGATATGCACACGAGCATAAATCATACAATATTTGCAAAATGCCCCTTAGCTTCATAAAAACAATGCTGAATTCGAAGTCTCCTGGTTCTCCCACAACACTAAACTGCTCACACCACTCAGCTTAAAGAGGTAAAAACGCCTGGGTTTAAATATGCTTCAAAAACACACCAAAACACATTCTACCAGCAGATTAATTCATGCATGCTGCTTAAGAAAATTAACAACAAGGCTGAAGAATGCTGAACAAATCACTAATAAGAAAGGAGCTTCAATTGATTTTGAAATAAATCAATAGGTGATTAACACAATATTTTTAAAGCAGTAGAATGTATATATATAATATAAGCACATATATTATATTTCCAATACCTTTTTAGCTCTTAATCGAACAAGGGCTTTACAACAGTGAGCATGTCCCTATATTGACTATCAACTTCTTTGGAATGCCTTTAGTCTTTTATAACGAAAATCCAAAAAATGGTCTGTGAAACAAGGCTACGACAAGCCATTCTGCAGTGAAAGATTTTAAATCATCCAGCCTCTTCTAATAGACTTGAGACTTATTGAGGTAGAAACCATAAAAAATGAAGAAGGGAAATTTAATCCCTGAAATATTGATTTGCACATTAATATCATATAGGCAGAGGGCAATTTGGCTTCATGGAAATGACACATTGTCGACCCTTGGTGAAGTCAGAGCCAATCTAACTGCTGAACATGTCTGAATCTCAAGAGTTATTAAGGGCTTCCCTTCTTGCCTTTATGACTTTTCTTCAGCCTACCAATGCAATCTTAAATGTATTATCTTTAAGAAATAATTGTAAAACCTCAGGGGTTTTCCAGTTAATGGAAGGGAGGCTAAACCACATCAGATTCTGAAATGCAACATTAAACCCTTGCAATCAACAAAACCACCTCAATTCTCATCCATCCAGTGCAGGATCTAATATTGTTATTAGAGATAATCAAATTTCATTGTGTAAATTTAGGCTCATGGTCAGAATGGAAGCAGTAAATTCTGCAATATTAAACAGTGATTTTTCTCAGCCTCCTTTATATGTTCTTTGATGGTGCACTATCTTCACAAATAAACCAAAACTATTCAAAAATCAAGGTACACATCTGTCGCCCTGTTCTGAAAGATGCACACAATGTCGTTTGCCATCTCCACAGCCTTCCTTCAGTTTTAACTTGATCTAGCGGATAAGTTCCATTTTAGAGAATAATAAAGCAGTACCACTGCATAAACCAAACAGCAGGTACTATTACTGTGACTTACACAGATGGTTTACCTGACCTTTCTTTGTTCCTTGGGTAGGTTTCACTTTTGCAGATTTATGACTTTTCCTTCTATATTTCATTGACCCTCTATGTTCATTATCATAAAAATGAAAACTATTGAATACATGTTTATGTTGGCAAAGTCCAAAAAGCCCACGACTAAAGGATAAAGAGATGCTACAATGCACTGTGTGGATCTCTAGATCGTACACTATAAATATTCAAGCACAGATAGCACGAATAACTGAATAATCCTGGTGAGCCTCAGCTCTGGAGCCAGGTGCAAGAGGTTAAAACAGCTGGCTAGCCATCTTTTATTTTGTGTGCCTTCCTACCGGCTGAAACCGCAAACCCTGAAAACTAGCAGATATTCCCTCAAGGTTGATAGTCTGATTATTTTTCATTTCAACCAGTTTAGTAGGATCCCCCAGTAAAGACAGAAACTCCTTAAATACAGGCAGTTGAATAGGAAGTGGAGCAATGATGATTAAGACTCTTCCCCCCCACACACCCCCCAACCTTCAACCCCCCGTTTATTTCCACGATCTTCTTTGTGCACCTTCCCATCCAAACGTTTGTATTCCTTATTTCAAAGAAAAGCACTCCGGATCGTTCTGTCAGTTTTGCCAGTAAATATAAAGTAAAACAAGTGTTGATGGCACTGAGAGTGTTACATACCCAGGCTGTGTTTTTGCATTGCTCTCAATGGAAGCGATCGATGCCCATGTCACAGTCGCGTCCCAATCGCAGCCAAGTCTCTGCCTCAATCTAACCAACAACAGGCAGGGCTGCAAAGGCTTCTCACTACCTCTTCCATCCATCCACCACCAAACTAAAAATATAATGCTACATATGATCTTTTTAAACACTCCATCACTGCTCCTAAGGATCGAGCCACTGCAAATCCAGGGGAAACACGATTGAAAAAAAAAAATACACCATCAAAAAAAAAACACCCTCTCAGCAGCCACCCCAAAAGCACCCGAGCCCTCTCTTTCCACTCTCGCTCTCCTCCTGCCAACTACATAATCCTTGATAAAACCGAAGCAAGGCTAATAAAAAGAAAATTAAAAAAAAAAAAAAAAAAAAAGAGGAGGACGGAATGGAGCCGAGGAAATGCAACTGTCAGAAAACGGGATGGTCAGACTTCCTGAGTGAACCTGCCTGTGTCTGGCTTAATGTAAATCTCCACCATCTTCAGCCTGGCAAGTTGTCTTTTGGTTGGGCTTTTTTTTTTTTTTTTTTTTTTTTTTTTTTTTTTTTTTTTTTTTTTTTGGTGGGGAGGGGGGTGTTATGTTTGCGATCTCTGCCTTGGTACCTAAGGAGGAAGAGGAGGAGGAGGAGGGTGTGTTACTGAATGGTGGCTAAAGCCTCCTCGGGACGGCGCTGAGGTGAAACAGGCTGAACCCGACTGATGTGGCTCCTCTCTCGGTTGGACCCAGTGCCCTAAGCAGCCGATGAGAGACCCCCGGCCGCCCGGCTCGCAGGTAACAAAAGAAATACCAACCCGTGTGTTTTCTGCTGCCGCTGCTGGGGAGGCTGTGGGGGTGGGGGGGGAAGAAGATGCAGCAGGGGAGGAGTGGAGGGGAACCGCCGTAAGTTGGCATCGGATGGGGGCAAACTTAATTAGCAATTTTGTAGGAAATTTCATGTCAGGAAAGACGGGGAAGCAGGGACGCGTCTGCCATTAGCCGCCGTGATGGGAAGGGATGCACTTGATTCTGGCACGAGCAGTTAGAGCAGGAACCAAACTGCGGCTCGCTGTTTATGAGCTTTTTTTTTCTCTTTTTCTTTTTTTTTTTTTTTTTTGTTTGTTTGTCTGTTGGCTGTCTTTTTTTTTTTTTAATACACCTTAGAGCCCTGTTCAAAAAAAAAAAAAAAAAAAAAAAAAAGGGCGCCTGTCCCGCAAAACAACCACCACTCCCTTTCAAAAAAATCTCAGGAAGGCTTCGCTGAAAGCAGTCCCTGACCCTGCCCGCGAGAGCCTTTCCTACGGAGCGGAGCGGAGCGGCGCGGCACGGCACGGCACGGCACGGCGGGGATGCCGCGGGCTCCGCCGGCGCCCGGCCGGCAGCCGCCCGCAGGCAGCGGCAGCCGCGCATCCCCACATCCCCGCCAGCGGGGCCGCTCCGCGCCGAGCCGAGCCCAGCTGAGCCGAGCCGAGCCCAGCTGAGCCGAGCCGAGCCCAGCTGAGCCGAGCCGAGCCCAGCCGAGCCCAGCTGAGCCGAGCCGAGCCCAGCCGAGCCGGGCCGGGCCGGGCCGGGCCGCCTCCCCGCGCCGCGCGGCGAAACTGACAGAGCCGCAGAGCGCACTCCTAACGGGCTCCTCTTCCAACGCTGCCAGAGCCGGCAGGCAGCAGCGCGATCGCCCTGCGCGCACACGCACAGACACACACACAGACACACGCCCGCACGGCCACCCTGCCTCTGCTCCTGAGAAACCTACCTGCAAAAGAAAGGGGGGCAGAAGGAGGGGGGGGAGAGGGGAAAAACACCCCATAACCTTCCCCTGTACACACGCGCGCAGTCAGGGTCCCCATTGCCCTGCTGGCATCCCCCCCTCGCCCGAAAGCGAAAGTTTGAGAGGCCGAGAGGGGTGGAGATGAGGAGGAGAGGCAAGGAGGGTGGGAGAGCAGAATGTGCCTTCAAAAGGCACCTCAAAGTTTTGGGGGGACCGAGCTGCAAAAGAAGAGTGCGAGCTCTAAAGGGGCTGGCGAGGGATGACTTCTGACAGCCGTACCGTCGTTCCTAATCTGACAGTATTCCCCCCCTCCCCGAGCTCCCTAGAAAAAAAGAGCGAAATAAAAAGTGGGGGGCATCCCCCAAACCTCTTCCGCAAAGCGAGCAGGGTCCTCCACTTAATCTGAAAGTTACAGCCCGAAAGAGGGAAAAAAAAAAAAAAAAAAAAAAAGGAAAGAAAAGAAACCCACAGCCCCAAACCAAAACAAAAAAAAATACACAAACAAAACGTAATCCCCGGAATAAAAGAGAAAGGCAGTAAGAGAAAGAAAGAAGGGAGAGAGAAAAAGCAGCCCCTCCTTCCGAAATGAGAGCAAATACTGTACCTAAAAGTGGGGAAACAGGCAGAAAAAGGGGGGAGAGAGAGTGGGGAGAGGTACATGGGATCTGGGGATGTGAGTGTGTGTGTGTGTATGTGAGAGAGAGAGAAAGAGGCACAGAGAGAGGGGGAGAGAGAGAGAGAGCGAGAGCGAAATATCAAAGATTGTGCAAGATCAGCCTGGAAAGATAATCGATACTCGACCTAAATTTAACACAAACTACTCAATAAAAGTTAAAGAAAAAACTTACTTTCCATTTCCCCTCGCAGTTCCTACTGGATCTTCGCCTCTCTTTTTTGTTTTGCTTTATTTACTTAACAGCTGATCACATCCAAGTAAACGAGAGAAGGTTCATTAAAAAAATAATAAAAAAAAATAATCCTCCAACTTTATTGGGTGAAAATAAAAATGATTGAGCAAGAAGTGGGGGGCATGGAGCGGTCCTTTGGGGTCCGGGAGTTGTTAAAGCATGTGCCGACCGCGGTCTCGCTGTTTGGTTGTGAAGGGGTTGGGAAAAGGAGGAAAGGAAATGAAAATCCGATATGTCTTTATTCTGCTAATTATTATCGTTTTAGCCCTGTTTAAAAAAATGGCTGATTAAGTTGAGTGCGCATGTCTTTGTGTGTCTATTCCCGATATGCACTCTGGGAATGAGAGAGAGAGAGAGAGAGGGAGAGAGAGGGGAGAGAGAGAGAGGAGAGAGAGAGTAAAGAGAGCGAGGGAGAGCGAGGGAGAGGGAGAGGAGAGGGAAGAGGAGAGGGAGAGGTGTAATTAGTGAGGTGATCAACATTCTCCGGGCTGCAAATGACGCGCAGCCCCGGAGCCGGAGGAGCCGGAGCTGCCGCGGCTGCCGGGGGCTCGCCGGGGCTGCGGGAGCCACAGAGCCAGCCCAGAGAAGAAGGGGTAGCAGAAGGGAGCTCATGGATACAAACACAAGTCTGCAAACTTCATTAGTAACACAGACACACACGCACAGGCACACAAAGTAGATGGCTAGGGAAAATTAAAAAAAAAAAAAAAAAAAAAAAAAAAAAAAAAAAAAAAAAGGAAAAAAAAAAAGAGGGTGGCAGACTTGCTCTTTTAACTGTTTGGAAACTTAAAAAGAAACGGGTCCAAATTAATTATTGCATCAGGGAGATATTTCTGTCTGTCTGTCTGTCTGTTCATCTCTTACATTTTCTCTCTTTTAATGGGGCTTTAATGAAAAAAAAAATTACATCCCGTTTTTTCAATGGGCTAATGAATGTATGACACATCTGCAAAAGGAAAGGTAATATATCTAGGATAGGGATAAAGACAGGTTTATTTACACATGTGCACACAAATGCATACATGTGCACGCTCACATCCCACATCGTATTTACACATATGCACATACACTCAACATACACAGAGTCACACAAAACACAGCACACTTCATTTGTTGACCGCTATGTAATTGCTTGGAGACACCAACAAAGTAAAAAGCAAAGCCTTACAGAATATACAATATCAACTGTAAACGGTCTTATCAAAATGAAGTAAATATCAGCCCAAGGAAAGGGTCTCTTTGCATACAATCCAGGTTTCATGCATATACATGCATCATCTTCCAGTTTCCCTGCAAGTATTGATATTTTATTAATATTTTATCTGCTATATTTTACCAGACATATTTCATTCTTGAGGGGAGGGGGACACACTATTATGATGAAAAGTTGGGTAAAATGTACAGATGTCATTATAAATCGGAATCTTCTACAAATATTTTCCTGTGTGGGATTTAAGAAGATTGCTTCTCATTTGAAAATCTAATTATCTTAACCTAATACTGCAGATGTGAATATGACTGACACTTTCATTAAAAGATAATTAACTAAAACTAGGAATAGACATACTTTAAAATACCCCCTACCGAAGATAAAAACATGACTATTCAAAGAGCATCCGAATACACCGCAGGAACACGTGCAGATTTTTGATAATGCTATTCCAGAAATGGGTATACCAGAAATGGTCACTAAGTCACAGGAACAGGCAGGAGATATTTACAGTACCAAGGACCCCGCGCAGGTGAACCGTAACCTTAGAGCTGACATGCCTTTGAAGTTCGTGATTCCTGCGATACACATCAAAACCTTGTCTTAGGCCTTAAACACTAAAAACCAGCAGGAAGGTTTTATCACAACCTTCCATTAAAAGCACACACGCACCACAACAACAAACCAGCAAAAACCAGGATGGCAGAAATACACACCTCTCTGGGCCCTAAACCTCCTGCTCCAGGAGATGGTTTTGCAAGTACTGGAACTAACGCTAATAGGAAAATCCCCACCTGATGATGAATTAAGGCTGCCCTTAAGGAAACACAGGCCAGTGTCAGGGAACCGAGTGTCTAAAAGCAGATGTTTAAGGTCAGAGTGAAGGTCCTGATAGTTTTGAAGGAAGGGAAAAAAAAAAAAAAAAGAAAAAGAAAAAAGAGGTTTTTCGAAAGGAGAAGGGAAAAAAAGGACTAAAAAACAAAGAAAAAGGAAAAAAAAAAACCAAAACAAACCGCCAGCTTGGAAGTACAGCTATTCAAAAAATCGGAATCTGCAAATAAAGCAGAGGAGGACCCCTACCTCAATCCAGGGAAACCTTACTTTAAACTTCAGGAAAATCTTCAAGATTGGAACTTAAGGGAAAAGTCAGGGGCATTGGAGGGTTAGTGAGAGCAACTTTGTGGCTTTTCCAAGCCTCACCTATGCATTGCACCAGCTCATCAATGAAAAAAGGTGTGAGCATATGTATGTAGATTTCCACAGGCACTGCGCCCTGTCAATGAACGTAATAAGGAAACTAGCGATATTCTGCATTGTTGTTTACACGGTGGAAAAAAAATGCAAACAAAGACTGAAAATGAAATCTCTGAAACCTGTTTACAGTTATCAGATTGGGGGAGTATGATGGAAAGAAGGCTTTTAGGTTTAAATGGTAGACGAAACGGAACTCTGAGATAGAAGGATGCATTGTCCATTCAAGTGCATGCCTGAAGGATGGCAACACATTTCCTAAGACTGAAGACAATTAAATACAATGTGATGAAGAAACACCTGAGAACAATACATCTATTTCAAATTCAAGTGAAGTAACACGTATACTTAATGTCACGGAAGAATAAGGAAACGAAGATAATTTAGTTTTAAAGTCGTCCCCCCCCCCGCACTTCCCCCCACCTCTTTTATTCCTAGTGCTTTTTTCCTGATGAAACATCAATATCATTAATGTCATTAATGTCAAAACACCAAACGTCAGAACAGTCAAGTCATTCTTTTTTGGCTGTAGATTTTCCCCCCTTTCTCTCGTCTTGGAGGGGGATATAGGTTTATGGTGTTCTTGAGTTACAGCTAAGGAACAAAGGAGGGGGGAATAAGGCAGGAATTGCGACAGGAGAGTCCACATTTTTCAGGGTTTCTTCTGCCACTGTTTACTGTCCATCCTAACATTTTAAACCTCTCTGTTTTTCTGTCTCTCCCGCTTTTTCTCCCCCTAAAAATAGTACCTATCGAGGAGGGGGGGGGGCGGGGGGAGGGAAAAAAAAAAGGCACTACGGGATGTTAACAGTTTAGAAGGAACCCGGGGATCGCCACGTAGATAGGAAAAATCGAAGAAGGTTAATTCCGGGAGGCAGCAGCAGCAGGTTTGTGGGATGTGATAAGAGCGGAGCGCAGCGCGGGCTGGGGGCGGCGGGCCGGGGGGCGCGGGCGGGCGCGGAGCCGTGCGGGGCTCCCGGAGCCGTGCGGGGCTCCCGGAGCCGTGCGGGGCTCCCGGCGGCGCGGCCCGGCCCGGCCCGGCCCGGCTCCCGCTCCCCTCTCTCCTCCCTCTCTCGCTCAGCTGATCGCCCCGAAGAGTCTCGCCTAACCTCTCAGCTCCTCTCCTCCGGTCTCGGTGGACCCCCCGCCCACCTCCTCCGAACTTCTCCTGCAGGCACCGTTACATATTTTGGGCTTTTTCGAGCCTCCTGTTGAAACCACAAAAAGCTCTTGATAGTGACGTTACATTTCAAAGAAAGGGAAGGGGAAAAAAAAAAAAAACTCAAAAACCCCTCAGCCTTTTCTGTCCTTTACCATCTCCAGCCTTAGCCCTAAGGAAAACTAGTTGGCCTGGGCGAGACGGAGCTGATGGGGGCCAGAGCCCGACACTGACCATTCTTTAATAGACAAAGAAATCGTAGCCCAAACCGGGCTCTGTTACACCACGTCTCCCCGTCAAGCTCATTTCACTCCCTAAATCTGCGCTGCGGACACACAGGGACACAAGGATCTGCATAATTACAGACATAGCCGCTCCCCTCTTTAATAAACCGACATAATTCCTAATAAGCGTTCCCTTCCCCCACCTTCTCCTCTCCCCAGACCCCAACCCAAGGGAAAGGGGATCCATGTCTTTTTACTGCGTTCCCTAAGTCTATAGATGAGCTCAGTTTGAAACGAGGTATTACAAGATTTCAGTGTTACAGACCCTTTATCTGAGCTACAGACACTTTCAGATCCCCAGCCCCCACCTCCTCTCCTTTTTGTTGTCTCTTCTCCTCCCGGGGGCTATTTGACAAAGGCAGTGTGTTAACTAACATTTTTGTTTAACTCAGCAACTTCTTTTCAAAACATACTTAAACCTGATAGCAATCTCTTGTACTTTTTTTCTTTCTTTTCTTTTCTTTTCTTTTTTTTTTTTTTTTTTTTTTTCCCGAGATGAAATTGACTCTGAACCCAAAGCGTTTGGCTGTTATTAATAATTTCTTTCTTTGCAGGTATCATATATACAAATCTTTTGTTAATTTACAACGCTCTTCCCCGCCACCCCCCCGCCCCCCGCAAAACATTCCACTACACACTTAAATCGGGAGGGGGGAATGGGGGGGGACGCGAGGAGAGGAGGGAGGAGGGAAAGAAAACAAAAATCCCCACTCTGATTCCTGGAAAGTTTTGTTCGAAAAAGAAATAAAACAACAATAACATACTGCATTACAATTCTGCCTTCACTGCCCCAGATTTGGCATTCACCTACTGAAAGTGCGTCTAACGAGCAGTGATCTTAGAGAAAAATCACAGCCGAATAGTACAGACATCTCGCTGAGATTTTGAGCTAAATAGTGCCGATCCCGATTGGCTTTTTCTTCTTGTTGTTATTTTGGCTGGAGACGTACAAAAACGCGCACCCGGACATTACTATAAATAAAAGCGTTCCAGGTCTAAGTCTGCTGCCGGCGTTTCCTCCGGAGCCTTAACAGCCCTTTTTCAGCTCCTTTCTTGGGCAGATCGCGGGGATTAAATGCCCTGAACCTGAGCTCCTGGCCTTGGATGGGAAGGGAAAGAAAAAGGGAGAGGGAGAGAGAGAAAGGAGAGGGTGAAGGAGCCAGGCGCCCTCTGGGCTTTCAGAGGTCAGCGCTTTGACAGTGCTCTGACCTCCCTCCCCTCCCGGCAACCACCCCAGTGTTTATAAACAAAAACAGTCAGGACTAGCCCCAAACAATAGCAATTCACCAACTTCACAGGCACTTCACCAGCTCTTATGCAAATAAAGGAAAACGACCGCTTACCACCGCTCCCCCCCATCCCCTCCAGAAAGCCCAAGAGCATATTTCCAGCAGTGATATATCCAAGGGAAAAATTTTACATTCTGTCCTGGAAAAGGACAAAAAGGGACTTCAGAAATAAAACGGTTCTGGTAGAAAGACAGACAAAAGGGAGAAAAAGCCAATAAAACTACCGATCTTACTGCAGAAAGAGGAAAGTTATGAAATATTTATACCTAAATCCAGCAATCCACACTGCCAATAAAACAGGAATCTTTGTTGTGTAGACAATATGCTAAACTACCTCTGCGACAAACAGCGATTATAAAGCAACGAGAAAAAGTTATTTTCGCCCAAGGAGCCAAGTTTTCAAAGAAAACGTGTGGATTTTACAGCTAAATAAAAGCCACCACCTCTGTGTTATCCGTAAAAACTACACATAAATTAAAAGCACCGTTAAAAGAAAAAAAAAAACCAACCTTCCAGCAAGCAAGCAGCACATCTGATCTGACTTACAAAAAAAAAAAAAAAAAGAGTATAATTAAAACCATCTTTAATTACAAAAACCAGCAAGCGAAAACTAAATGAATCAATGATTTCTCCCCAAAATATTGTCCGCCAAGGTATAGAAATGACAGTTCTATAGTCCTGCATTAAAGCATAACTGAAACCCCACAATTCAAGAACTGATTATGCGAGAAGAAAAAAAAAAGTAAAAGAAAAAGAAAAGGTCCTAATGATTTTCAAACTTTTGTTTAAAAAATGATGAAGATCAGGAAAGGTAGGAGGAAAAGTTAAAGGAAATATACCTCAAGAGAAAAAAGACCATCTCCTTTTCTTCTTTGTCTATCAGTCTCCAGTTAAAGCATATGGAAAATGTTTTCAAAATGCCTAGATTTGGCACATTGTCATTGCAAAGAGAGGAGCGCAGTGATGCTGTTATAGAAAATGGGAAATAAATTCAGGATTGGGTGCTGCCTCCTTCAATGCGGATTTATCTAAGTTTAATTTAATATTCCGCAATCACTGTATGATCGCATATAATTCACCAAGATTTTTAAGGGCTTTGCCTAAATATGTTGACCAGACGCACAAAGTAATTTCATCAGATTATTTCCTTCTTTTATTTGTGTTTATTTTTCTCATTAGAAACACTTTAAATTGCTATTGTAAATAGTAGAAATGATGGAGTATTAGGTTTGGGGTGAACAAACGCTCAGAGAAGGCATTAGCTTTATTAAAATCATTCAGAATGTAAAATCAAAAAGCACAAAATGGTTGTTTGTAAAACACTAAACCTTTAATCGATTTATTGGCATTCCAATCGATTAGATAAACGGAAATCTATAGTAAACATAAAAGCATTTAAAATATTTTTCTGTCATTTATAAACAAAACTTTTCTTTTCAGTAGAAAAAAATTATTATCAAACGACTAACAGGAAATTCTTCAGATATCAAATTACGATAATAAAATTATTTCCACATGGAAAGGGATAATGACAATGATGATAGTAATTATAATAATGAATAATTCAACAGCCCTTTGACATATATGGAAGAGCCTGGTTCAAAAACAGCTTTTGAAGGGGGCTACTTTTAGGGGATTTTTTAAATAAAATTGAAATTTGAGGCTGAAATGCTTAGATTAAGTGACAGTTTAGGTGCATGTGGTAAAATTGCGTTAATTTTTTTCCTGCAGTTTTTAAGGCAGAACTGTTCTCTTTGACATCACCCCTTAAATTTAGTTACCTCTTAATAATGGTAAATAGGTATGTAAATATATAAGCCAACCCTGAATTTATGGGGAGAAAATTTTGTCTCCACACCAGGGCGATGGGAATGGGGACCTTTTACCTTGCAATTTAAACAATTTGCCTAGCTGGCAGAGTACCTTCCAGATTACAGAAAAATTGTGCAAGAAATAATGTATTTGACCACTTAAGTGAAAGAACACAATTTATTTAGGGGTGGAGGGTGGGGAACTGCAAGCCGGAGAAATGCAGCAATCAGCTTGTGGCATTCTGGCTGCGCGAAGAGGAAGTGTTGCTGTAACGGGTATTATGTTTATTTGATAAAGAAAATCAATGAAACTGGCTGTAAAGTAGTTAGTGAGGCGTGTGTTTGGGACTCGGGTTGAATAGTGACTCCAGCGGTCTGGTCGATGAGCTCTAAGAGCTCTGGAAATCTAACCTAACCCTCCGAGTGAGCTCTCTCTCACTCACTGCTGCACCTTCCCCAGGCTGGGAGACTTCAGCCCTTGTCTCCTCCCTCCGTCTCCTTCCCTCTCTCCCCACATCCCTCCCTCCGTCCCTCCTTCCCTCTCTCCTAGTTTTCCGCTCCTGCTTTCCTTCTTCCCATCCGCTCCAACTGTTCCCTCTCCCAGGTATATTTGTTCCCCTCAGCCTCTCCCATTCTCTTTCTCTCTCATTCTCTCGCCCCATCTCTGCCGTAGCTGTTTCCTCCCGGTCCAGCTGGTTCTCTAAGTTTCCCTGTACTTTTGAAACCTTTCCCCTTCTTTAATTCTCTTCCTCTCCTCCCGGGTATAAGTATTCCTAAGTCTCCTTCCAGCCTTTTTCCTATCTGTCTTCACCAGCCAAATTTATCTCTTATTTTGGATTGGTTCCTCCGGACATGTGCTATATTAGTAATTATCCCTACTCATTTCCCTTTCACACACCCATGCTGAAGGGATGAGCACACCACGCTCTTTCCACAGCTGAAATATTTTAGACATTGGCTAATCTTCAGTGGTGCTTTACATAAGACCTTCTGCAGCTATTACCCCCTTTTCTCCCGCTATTCTTCATTCCCTCCAATTTACAACAGAAATGTTTCTCCTCCTTCTTTTCATTTCCTTCTTTACAATTTCCTTTGGGGTTTCTAAATAGTATGTCCTTTGCATTTCCCTACCCCCATCTCCTTCACTGTCTCACTTCAGCTATTTTGTTTACCCGGTTGCTTAGAAGAATATTTCTTTCCGTAACAAGTTTATCTCCCTGTCTTTCAGTCTCAGTCTATAAAAAAAAAAAAAAAAAAAAAAAAAAAAAGGGGGGGGGGGGGGAGAGAGAGACCGAGAGAGTGGAAAAAAAAAGTTCAGCGCTTTTCAGCGAACTAACTTGGTTTCAAACTTCTGGTTTGGATTATGTGTCATTATCTATTTTCCCTTATCGTATCCCCCGTTGCCCTCCCCACCCCTCCGTCGCTAATAACATCTTTAGTGTGGTCAGTGTTAAATATGGCAGATCTCTGAAAAATGCCTCCTCTCGAGCTCTCTGCTGGAATTCATTACCCGCCCCGCTCTCCCCATCGCCCCGTGTCCGCGGAGCCCCCGGCGCGGCCGCTCCGCTCCGCCGCCGGGCAGCGCCCCCGAGCCGCGCTCTCCGCTGCGGCGGCGGCCCCGGCCCCGTGCGGACCGGCCGGCCCCGGGCGCTGCGCTCCGCCGGGCCCGGGAGCAGCGGCGGGGGCGGCCCGGGCGGGGCGGGGCGGGGGCGCGGCCCCGGGGCCGGCAGGTGCGCGGCTCCCGCTGCGGAGGGCGCCGGGCGCGCCCCGCCGGCCGCGGCAGCGAACCCTCCGCGGGAGGTGCCCGGCTTTCCCAGCCGGGCTACCTGCCCTTGTGTGTCTGGGGCAGGAGGTGGGGTTTGGAGTCTGGCTCTTCTTGCCATTTTCTTTTTTTCCTCCTTTCACTCCCACTTTCTTTCTTTCTTTCTTTTTTTTTTTCTTTTTTTTTTTTTTTTTTTTTTTTTTTTAATCCCTTTTCCCTTGCAGTGTCTTGATTGTCTGGAGTGGGATCTAGATGAGGGATCCCCCCTGGCGAAGTCACTCATGTGCTGCTGGCTGTGACACATGCTACGTGTGTCGCCTTTGTATGGTCCTGGTTGGGCCACATGCACTTAGCCTGCAGTTTAAGGATTTGCTTTCGTGTGTGCAGTGAGTGCTGGAATAAAACGGGATTTCAAAGGGTACCACTAGAGTTGACATTTCAGGCCTGCTCTGGGTTTTATATAAACCTTAACCAGAGGAAACGATTGTTCCAGGTTAAATGGCCCTAAACTTTCCTTTGTTTCATTAATTGGGATCTTCTGTTTAGTTCTTGTGACAATTCTTTTAAAGAAGCCGGAGGAGTAAATCTAATTCATTAATTTCTTCCATACTGACTGAAAGGTTTTCGCTGTTTTACACATTGCTGGAGTTATGTTTAGACTTACTTCTTGTCTTTAGGTTACACACATGAAGTGAACAGAGGGGGCTTGATCCTGCCAGTCCCCTCCTGAGTAAAACGTAGGTCTGTCTCGTTGTTAGAAACTCTCACTGCCATCAGGGCCTCCGTTTGGTGTGATATCTGATAAAATAATTTTACCTATTCCAGGCCTCCATAAGGCTACCCAAAACAAAAATCATATAATTCTGATTTTCTAAAAGCATGCTATATGTTTTTTAGCTAAGCCTCTAGTAACTTTAACTTTCTTCTTTACTTAAATGTGCTTGAGGGAGGAATGATAGCTTTTACATTAAATGTTTCACAGTACTGACAGAGGCACAAATGGAAATTAATATTTTTTACAGTTTCAGAGAAAATAAAATGCACAAAACAGGCAAACAATATAATCCAGAAGTCTTATTAATTAAAACCCAATGTAGGAGTGTACATTTTACAAATATTTGCCTGGGAACTTGGACTCTTAAATTCTGTCAATATCTCCATCACCTCTGAAATTATTGCTCACCTATATCCACAGTGACCCCAAATTGTCAGAGAGAAAGCCTGCCAGTTGTAAATCCACACGGGGCTACAAGAGGATTGCAATTTATTATAAAGCAGAAATGTTACTGAAGGCAAAATTGGTGCCTATTCCCAAGTCCACACCTGAAAGGAACACATTTTCCAGAAATAAAGATGTTACAGAGGATTGTTTAATAATTTTTTTTTCATGAGATCATATTAGGTAGACTATATTTTTTCTGGACTTTAACCAACTGTGAATGTTTTTTAAAAAATTGTTTAAAAATAACAGGGACAACTGAAATTCAATGCCACCTTGAAAAGATTAAAATATTTACTTAGGCTGCAGACTTTGTGCATGACAGTACAATATAGAATAGTCAGAATAGAGAGATAATTTTTCCTTCTTTCCTCAAAAGGATCTAGCTTGGTACAATATTCTTCCCTCCCTCCGGAATGATGTTAATGAGTGCAAAAAATATTCTTGATGTAATGTAAAAGAGGAAGTGAAGGACTGTTATAAAACTAAATTTAAAGGTATGTTTTAATACTCTGAAAAACAAATACAGAATAATGTCTTTTGCAGGGAGATCTTATGTACCATGTGGAAAGAGCTTATTTTAAATAAGTGTGTCTGTACATTCCTTCAGATAAGAGTGTGTACACTGTCATTAAAATAATAGGATTTTTTATCTGTATTTCTACTTATTTTTACAAGAAAATGTTTGTAATATAAGATATGCATAAACAAATTCAAAGAGCATCTGAAATTTATTCATAAAGAAAATTAAAAATTTAAAATGCTACTGATTATAAAGAAGTGTTTGTAAAAGTCCTAATTCCTAAAATAAACTTGTGAATCTAAAAAGGTGCTAACCTGCATACACAATGTACAAAACTTTCCCCTTTCAATTCATTTCTGGTGTCAGGAGGAACTAAAATGAACACAAGAGAAGGATTTCACTCTTTTTCTCCTTAAGCTCCTTTAAAATTATCTCTTCACAGAGACACCCTGAGAAATTAGAAGTACCCTAGGAATCAGTATTTCCACCAAATAATTATTTTGAAAATGAATATATGTGCCATTTTCCTTTGGTTTTTTTTCAGTTGATAATTGTGAGTATTGTCATCAGTAAAAAGGGAATAAAAACTAAGACTAAAACATATTGTAAGGCAACAAATAGATGCTTTTGTATTTACAGTAAAATATTTTTATTTTCTTTTAATAGGAAGCCTTCATAAATTATTAAATCACACTTGATCAAGTTAACAATGGAGTTACCTATGAGCAGGTAAAATGCTATTTTCTGTGTAAGATTCATACCTGAACTCCTCAGACACTTCTTATCTCTTTTCTACATATTTTTTCATTAACATAACACTATATAAATTTTTATTTTGAGACTATTATAGCAAGTAAAACATATTTGTCTGTGTGTATTCACCAACACACAGAATCACTGATCGGTTCCTGTATCATACAAAAATTCTTGTGTATAGTTACATATTTAGAAGCATACGAAGGTCTGCTCAGTGTTCGGTTTTGGCACAGTAATTAAGGTGTCAGGATTCAGATATGCTTTAGTGCTGAACATTCAAAATTTAGCATTAGAGCCCCTGGTTCATCTACAACAGGATGGATACTGTGTTTATAGAGTTCATTTTTGACCTTACCTGAGTAAGTACTTTAAGTTAAAGTATGAGATGCACCTAGAGGGGTAATACATTGAGTTTAATAGGAAGACAGTTAATAACCTTTTTTCATCCTCATGCACTATCAATCATGGCTGTCACCAGTCTGCTGAATCAAAGCAAAAGTGTTCTTCACAGATGACTGATTAGAAACGCAAAATCACAAGATCCATCTTCATGGTCACTTTTATTATAGTCATTTTTAAACTGACAGCAACCTGCTCAGTTTCAGCAGACTGGGCATCACAAATAGTGTCACTCAGTGCAGCTAAGCATGAGAAGATGTTGGCTGGATTATACTTAAAAATAATTAGGCCCAAAGCCTTTTGTGGAATCAAGAAAAAGGATTTTTGTGGTTCTAGCCCCATCTTTTCAACACCAGCAGTAGCCTATGCTTTTACAGTAGGTTACTATTGGAAAATATTTTCATCCTTCCACTTCAAGTGAATAAATCAGTTCTGGTGGCCCTTGGATATCTTTTGTAGGTAATGTGACCAGTGAGTTTTGATAGAAGCCCCTGTAAGCAGAGGCTTAACATTGCATACTGCTATTTGTACAGTGCTGTGATGAACTGCTGGTTTCCAGCCTTCTGAGGAATATTACAAAAGCTAATTACCTTGTTAACTAGATTTGTTTCGATAACACTGTCTCCTGTTCAAATAAACTAGTGAACAGTTCAACAGTTTAAGGTTATTTATAAATTGAATGGGCTTCAGCAAATTTAAAATCAAAATGGTGTAGGTGAGAGGGGGAGGGAGAGAAAGGGAGAGAAGGAACACTGGCACTGCAAGTTGTGATCTGTTCTTGTGTGTTTCTGGCATACAGTGAAATCTAATGTAAGTAAAGGCATTAAGTAATGCTGAAAAATGAAAGCTGGTTTGTTTGGGGGTTTTTTGTTTGATTATTTTTGGAATTTTTAAAGAAATAGAAATTGCTATTGCCTCTAAAGGGTGCCTTTCCTGTGTGAAAACTGTAAGATTGGTTCCTTAATGTAAATAAAATCCTTTCCCTCTACTTAACGCTGCTTAACATGAGTAAGAAAATAATAGATTCTGATTTGGAATTTTGATTCAAGGACTGTTGGAGTGAGAAGACAGCCAAGAGTAATTCTGAAATTAGGTGGAAGCTAAGTAGGCCTCCCTCAAAACTCTTCAAAATCTTTACTGGTTTTTAAAATCTAAATTCCACTTCATCTTGTGAACACAAAATAACATATTGCACCAGCTGAGCATTGTTTCAGAATTGTCTTTAGAATTGCAGTGAAATTGTGCATCTGGTTTGCCACCTAATTTTAACCCCCAAAAGGCAGTCTTCATAGCAAGCCTGATTTGTGTAGCTGTGATTCCTTTAATACAGCTCATAGGACTCTAAGCTCTGTATATCTAAAACTTTCCTTTAAAACACATTTGGTAACTCTGAGGGATTTCAGTGGCTGCAGCATCGGACGTTTCTTGCAGTGCCCCTTCCCATCCTTCTCTCAAACTGGAGGGCAGGACTTTGGTCAAGTAGGGCTCTTCCAAAACGAAATGCTCTTCATTTCCACCCTCAGACCTCACTTTTGCTTTTAGCACCTGTCTATAAAAACACACACGCACACAGAGTCAGTGGTGACTGACTCACACTCAGTGGTGATGAAATGTTTGCCTGCACAGACATGCAAACACACACAAAGAACACGCTACATACGTGTTTTTAACACTGGCACACAATCACTGCTGCCTGGAGAGGTGTGCTGAAACATGAATGCCAAGTTAATCATGTCAGGAGAATATCTTCATTTAAAGTATCTTTAATAGTTTTGTAATATTTCCAGGTATTAAAGAGACTGAAGAAGAAAAGCAGGAAGCAAAGTAGGCAGTTTTATGTCCAGTTGAGATTCATATGCTCTGCAAACAGTTTGATTCCCCTCTTTGCCACAGTTAATGCTTATCTTAAGGATATAATTAGCATTGATAATATGGTCCCATATAAAAACTCCATGTTTTTTGAAGTGGTTTTAACATGCATCTTTATTTTCTGATGAAAAATTGATACACTAATGCTGACTGACATCTGTCTAAAAATCAGACACTAAGTATGTCTGAATTTAAATTTCTGAGCATTAATAAAAACCTAATCAAGCAAAGAAACTATCAATGCCTACTGATAAATAATATAATCATATTTTAATAATTATGCTTTCAGGGGGACAACAATATTTTTCCCTATTAGATATTTTAAATACTATATTCTAGACATAAATGGCTAAAGAAAGTTGGCTGTAAATTATTCCTGTGCACTTTTCTGTGTAGTAAGAACAAATTCTAAAGAAATCTTGACATCTGGAAGTAAAACTATCTGCATTAAAAAGAAAATAATGGGCTACAAATGCCTTATAATTTCAGGTACAAAAGTTGTTTTTTCTCCTAGATATTAAATAATATTAATCTACTTTCTAGGTTTGTTTTCTACCCAGTTACCATTTTAAGACTGTACAGGAAAGATGATCACTGTAGCTTAATTTAAGCACATAGTAAATCCATGCATCTCAAAAAATGAGCTTAAAAGGATGAGGAAGGGTAAGAAATTTTGTGGGGGTTTTTTGTGTTTTTTTTTCCTATCACAATGAAAGGGGACGCAGGTAATAACTACTAAGATATTTTTATTACCTTAAGAAAACAGCTTCATCAAACTGACTTTGTAAACTTTTGTAATGCACATGATGTTTTACTCTATATGCTGTATCTTCCCAGAATGTATTGTTTGTTGTATGCTTATTTCCTGTCAGTACATTTGCTTATCCAGAATATTTATTACATATTAGTATATAGAACAGAGTTAACTTTAAAAGGGTAAGATATTTAGAAATTAACTTTGAATTAACTATTTTTCCAACTACAGTTCTATCAATTCTTATAAGACATGACTGAAGTAAGTACTAACAGTATTGAGGAAATGTTGCAGTAGAACAATTGAAACATGTTTAAGTACTGATTGCATATAAATATCTTGTAAGATTTACCAGGATGTAATTTATATAACAAATAAGTGAAGGAATTTACATCTACTTTAGTGATTACTAATGTAATTGGTGGGAAAAAATACTGTGTAATGTGTAGGCACATGCACGGAAGACAGCAGCTGAAATACAGCGTAACTTTTATCTCAAAAAAGCAGATCTACCCAAGTAAATAGGCCAAAGAGTACCTGGAAGGTTTCTCTTTCCAAGTACACTTATCATAAGCATATATAGACCCATGAAAAGTACCCATCAAATCCTCCAACAGCAAAGCAGAGCACTGCAGACAAGAACACCAGGAATTCTCATACCACACCTGCCTTTTTGCTGCTTGAATATGCAGCTATTTCTGTCCTCGCTGCTTTTTAATTTTTTTCCCTTTGGTTTCTGAAATGTTCCTTGTAGAAACTTAAAAGTAGGAAAAAGCTTTCCTATGAGCATCAGGTTGCAATAAATGTGTGTATGTGAGAGAGAGTGTGTGTGCGTACAAAGATGTATCAGGAAGGCCAGACTGGTCATCTTTCAGCGTCTGTCTCCTACCTGGGGCTCAGAACCTCAACTTTCAAGGAAAAGAGCAGGGAGCAGAGGTCATGCAAAACATTTCTACTTATATATTCAAATTACCAGTATTTAGGATGAAGATATTGTCAGATATCAATATTCCCAGTTGCTCACTAGGCAGACAATTTTTACCTCCTCTCAAAAGGTATCGGTATCGGTACCTCTGTGAATCAGTAAGTCCAGATGATTGCTCATCAGGACTTAAAAAGGATTCTGCATTTTTCCTCTGCGCTTTCTAAAATATTGACCTCATAATGTGAAGTGGGGATTTCTTTTTGTTGTCTTTTTATTCTTTTTTTTTTTTTAATCTTTATACTCCCAGACCGCTTTTTATTTTCTGCCACCTGCAAAATATAATAGCCACAAATCCCTGCAGGTTGTCTTTGAATTTATGCTTTAGAAGACCAACACTTTATAGGAAAGATGTAAATATTTCTTTGTCAAATATGCCAAAACCAAGTATTTTTCTTCCAACAATTAGAAACAATACCTATTTATTTACTACTACTGAAGGATGCACAGAGAAGTTTTAATATAAACATCAAGGATATGCTGAATATAATAAGTGTGCCTATTACAGATTGAAAACAAGAGAAGAACTGTCTTATTTCTCAAGTAACAGATATAGGGATAAGCACATATACTTTATTTTTTGTGTATCTTTTATCTTTAGTTTAAATCATGGTTTAGATCATAGTCTGTTAGGCTAAAAGGAAAAGATTATTTTTGTATAAATGTCCATCTAGGATTTTGGAACCCTGCTGTGGAATGCAAAAGGGGTAAAAAAATCCCCCAAATTTCTTTGAATAGTTTAGGTGCTACAGTAGCGATTTTTTTTTTTAATATTTGATCTTTCTCTGTAGCTGCATTTAGGCCCTGTTTTCATTTTTGTAAAGTACAGGTTTTCCTTTTTTGTAAGCTGTTCTCCCATAGTGCATCTTAGTTTAATTCATTCTTAGCAAAAGAAACACCCAGGTTCAATCTGGAGACCTCCTTCCAACATAATTTAGCTGGACCTTTTCTTAGTAAAGGTTTTCTGGTTTTCATTTTCACTTCATATTCTCAAATAAAAGATCCTTTGTTGTCTACCATTTGATTGGACTTAATGAAAAACACTCCATTTTAACTTAACAGTATTTCCCTTTGAATTTATTATATTTAAGAACACTGTCAAAAATCAAGCATTTAATCTCAGGTTTTTATACTTAGAATTATATTGCTATCATATGGTTCAACGAGGTGATGTAGAAAATATATTGAATAGATTTCAAAAAGAAAAGTGAAAAACTAGCCTCATTTTAATATGAAACTAAATACTACGGCTAATGTGCAGATTGGGTATGGTAGTTGACTTTAAAGACTAACATGTGACAGGGTGCCAACAGCTGAATTGTGCAGTATTGACTAAATGAGGTTCACTGATTTGTATTGAGGCTAATATCTTCTTTAAACAATTCCGTGTAAATTGTGCGTATAAAGTCATTGGAAGCTATTTCTCAGGACAGCCTCGCTGGCTAGCTACCTGCTGGAGTGAGGAAGATAATCAATAGAAAGAAATAGAGCTGAGCATGAGACTAGGAAGCTTCAGAGCAGTTAGTGCTGATAAAAGTAGATGATGTCAATATTTGGGAATAACACAACTCTAGGATAACAGACAAAAGAGAAGTGCATATGTTGTAGAGTGTTCAAACAGGGGCAGAATTAATGCATAAGTGGCAGATGTTGCCCCAGGCTGCAAAAAGGCATTATTTATTCCAGCTATTGTTAAATTCCTAGCAATACAACACTGCTCTATATAGTATATTAAAATTATATCTGGCAATGAGGGAGCTGGAGTACTTTTTACATGAGTCAAAATTCTCAGACATAAAGAAGCTGAAGCACTCTGTTGACACAGATCATTTTCCACACATCTCCTTGACCTCATGATGACAAGCCTGTGTCAGAACAGAATCTTGCAAAAACAGTGCTCAGTGGTCTCTAATTAAATAAATATTTAAAACTAATATTTAAAAGAGTAACAAATCCAAAATGTGATGGCACATTTTACCAGAAATCAATTCTTTTCTTGTGAAGATGTTGACATCCTTGAGTCCACCCTCTTTCCCCTCCCTTTTTCTTGTGTTTAAGTATTATTGAAACAAAAAATTCCCAATGCTCATTCAAATTTATAACATGGTGAATGTTTTTAGCCATGGTGTCTTTATTGGTAGTGAAATATTGGTATATTTTTGCTAATTTAATAGTAGAAGTCAGTTTTCCTCTTGCTGTCAGGCGATGAATTTTTGTTCTTCTATGCTGATCTCTCTGTTGATGTATTATGACATAGTCTGTCAACATGAACAGATTCGTGAGAGGGAGATTGGGTGACTGAGACATGCAACCTGAATATGGCTCCTCTTCAATTTTAAGTGTATTATCATGTTTGGATACAGTCAGTAGAAATGTACTTCAGGAGAAAGATACTTTTTTTTCCTCTAAAGAAAGCGATTATTTTGATGTAATTTAGGCAAAAGCAAAACAGGTGGACTATGACAAGGTCCTAAAAGAGGAGTGAATGAGGTAACTCCAAAACATATGCACTTGAACTTAAAAAACTTTCACTTCTAAGTTATAGCCCCTTAAACCTAGCATTTGCAAAACACAAAAGTTTTTGTGTAAGAAGAACCAATCCAGGCTTATCTGATTATTAAATGTTGCTATCTTTTCTTTAAAAAAAATTAAATAATTCCACAAGCTTTACATGGTTTGTTGTCACAGATGTTTTTATTGTTTGGTGTTTTAGATATCTGGATTACATCAAGTAGGTGATTACTATGTCAGCTAAAAAGGTCAAGTTCCCTATTTTTTATTTCAAACCATCATAAAGAAACCTTTCTATAATGACACACTTGTCTATACTGTAGATCTCCCTCTACTCATTTTAAAAAAAGCTTCTATCTGATACATTTCTTAACACGAGAGAATTTCCTATTTTGATAGTTAATAGTGTCAATATTCATTCTTAAGAGAGATACCTGTGTACTGAAATAATTATTTTTTTCAAAGCAAATTTCTTATCAAAAGATCATATTTTATCATTAAAAATACACGATTTATTGCAACAAAAGTTGTTATTATTAGAGTGATGTGCCATAAAATCCTTTTTAGATATTTTTTTCGGGTTGCTATTCTTTATTTGTCTGATGTTGCACCATTCCATCTTAAAATTACAAGAATTCATAACGTTGCTGTCTAATACTTAACTCTAAGGAAATCTTCATTTCAAATAAGCATGCATTTTGATTTGGGACATAGTCAAAAATCTTTAAAGATATATACATCAACTAATTTGTTAATCTTGTGCCACTTTTAGCATTTGTCACACATATAGACCAGGAAATTGGCTCCATCTCATTCTAGCTCTGTGTTGAATTAAAAACCTCTACTGCAAAGAAGAGCATGATGTGGGGAAAGAATAAATTTAGTTCTTTCCTCAGTAATGCACATATATTTCCATACATTTCACATCCTAAGGGAGCCTGTGAACGCATTCAATAAATACAAAACTGTAATTCCAGGAAAAGAGAATTTTTATATTATAAATTTCAGATAGTACTTTGTTCTTAAAAGATCTGAAATTACAAACATCATTATGTTTTCTATTCTTTTACAAAATACAGGCTAGAGAAAAAAAAAATGGAAAGGCATTGAATTTTAGGGTCATCAGTATTTCTGAGGGTATTAGTTGACTTGGAACAAAAAATATATATTCTACAACGGCACTTGTAAATTAAGAAAATTGTGTCCAGCCCAACTAGTTCTACCTTATGTATGCTGAAATCAAAATCATATATGTAAGCATTTATATCAAACTATTGCCTATCTTCACCTTATATATTAAGGTCAGTGAAAAGAGCAGTTTATGGATAAAGGGCAATAATAAAGGGGTAGCCTTTAAACATGATTAGTTGGTGTCTATTAAAGATGTGTTAAAATGAAATATATACTGCAGGTGAAGGAAATTACTAACTCCTTCTAGGATGATGGACTTACTATATGTGTATTTCACTATCCCTTTAAAATATTTGTGAATTTGACTGCATTCTGAGGAGACAGAGCAATGTGGTGGATTTATGAGGGTCTGACGGAAACAGGGCTAGGAAAGATTATGGCATACTTGTTTAGAAAAACTGAGAACTGAAGGGTCCTGATTTACACTGACATATATCTAGATGAAACTATAGTTTGCAAATTGCCTAGAGGAGTTATCTTTTATTAAGTGTTTGATGGGTACAGAAATGTACCTATCTATTCTATAACAGTTTAGGAATACCAATGCAATATTTGCAAATACAATTTCAATATTTTTAGATTTTCTTAAATATTTTCATTTTTATGGTCACCTCACCCAACCCTGTGTTGAGCTCCCGGGACTACCTAACAACCCATATGGTTAGAGTTTTGTTGCATTATTTTGAATTCTTGAGCTAGCATTGTGCTGAAATGTTCCCTGCACTGCAGGAGTAGGAGAGATCAAACCACAGCTTAGGCACTTTTTGCCTTTTTTAACAGCTTACCAACATATTTGACACTCTCTGCATCTTAACAGTTAGAAAAAGGTGTTAAAAACCCCAACGTTCACAATTAATGCACTTCCAAAGGCTTTCAAGTTCATGACTACACTGTGATGCCATTGCATATGTTTAGTTTGAAATTAGGCAAGGAGTAACAGACAAAGCATGCAGTTTTACCGAGCACTGTAAGATTTCTTGCAAAGAAAGCCTGAAAGACGGGTAAGTTTTCTACTCAGATCAACTTTCCTCGTTTTATTCTGACTGATACAAGGTAGATGACTTGTCTAGGAGGAGGAGGTGGGGGGCAGGTTGGCTTCGCAGGATAATTTTTGGTACATTAACTCCTCTTCCTTGAGGAGATGCTACTTTTTAATCTTATTTTAAATCATGATTATCATAGGGAAAATCTGTATTAGTCACTACAGTCCTAGTCATATTTTATTAATGCAATTAAAATTGGTGTTTACTGATGCTTTAGCAACAAAATGATGAATTTAATATCAATTTAACAATGGATGATGACATGCATCCAAGTTCTGTCAGCATTTTTTCAAGCCAGGTGAATGCATCATACAAAAATTAGGCAATATTTTGCATAACAATCCACCTATTAAATGGGAAGTTTTGTCAAGCATGTACGTGCAGTTGGTCACCAATTATATATATACATTATTTTCCACAAAAATGTGGAAACAGGATTAGAATATTTTAAAGAGTTCACAGGCTTCTAATAATGACATAGTACACATTATCTGTAAATGTAAGCTTTTGATCAACAACAGAGAAAATAAAGTTTATGACCAGACAACTATTTATACTTTCATTATGAATATATGTTCTGTGCATTAATAGCTTTAATAAAGTTTTTCTAGTGTTGTACCATTGTATGAAGAGCTGTACATTTGTGATAAGCCACATGCCCTGACCCATTTTCATCAGTAACTTGCATGATTTTCTTAAATCATTAACTTATCAGATCTGGGTAGGGATGTCTGGATCTTTCTGGATGTTTGTATAGTGCCTGGCATAATATAATGTGTACTGGAATATAAGGAAATAATTGGCACTTGTTAGTTATAAGCAGCACTTGTTAGCATAGGCTTTCTAGCATGCCAACAAGCAATTAACCTCAGCATCAGTCAATCACCTTTTCCTAGTTAACTCGCATTACACTTTGAGGACAGCTGCCATCTTCTCGTGGAAAAATACATGTAACTGTGCCCCTGACTGTCATGCGAGTTTCAGACCAGTGTAACTTTATTCTATCCAAAAGAATTAGAGCTTTCTAAACAGTAGGGTAATCAAGAAAATTATTTTTCTTCCATGACTGTAAATTAGGAGTAAGTGCACCTAATTCATCGGTGCTGCATCTGTTTAAAACTGTGGCACCAAAATTGGAATCAATCTTTTCTTTCTGTACCTAAGAGGTGAAAGTGTAGTACTGTACATAAGTCAATCAATGCAATGATGTTGCTTAGCAAGGTAAATGCAAAAGAGTAGATTGCTGATGCCAAGAAATTTGCACCCACATATTGCACCTGTCAGTAAATGGGAGTTTGCATTGCAACTGCACTGCAGTGTGGAATTAATGCCCTAATTAGAGACTTCTTCATCTCTATCAGGTATGCCTGACAAGACAATATGGTGAGGTTTTCCTATCAGCTCATCATTGCTATGGATGGCAGGAGTAACTGGTTTTGTTTGTTTTTACTATTTTTGCTTGGTTTTTGGTTGTTTTTTATTTTAAGACATAGCAAACACTTCAAATCAATTTTTGGTAGGAGTAGATGACCAGAAGAGAGTTTCTGTGTGCTATTTGTGTAGAAGAGAGAGGTTGACAGTGGGTTAATAAAACTGTTTTTTCCCATTTCCCTACATGTAAGCGTGATTTTCTTGGAAGAAAGGTATGGAAGAGCTGAACTGTGATTTAAAGCACATCATTTTATTTCAATAGCAGGAAGCAACTTCCATAAATGACAACTTTTTTTCTTTTGATAACTCAAATAAAATACAGAGATGACACCTGTATGAAGCATTGTTTTTAGAAAGAGGGACTGGGACACTTCTTCTCCCTTGACTATCAAAATGACATATAAATATAATTTCTTTTACTTTTTCTGTGAGTTTTGTGACTTGTGCCTTGGTGTGTGACTGCGATGTGCTTTTTTTGTTGACAGATGTGAATAAGGTATAGAGAGCACTAAATAAAAGCTGCCTGGTCCAAATAGGCAGCAATATGCAGCACAACCTAAGGGAAAACAAACAAAAAATCCAAACCAAACCAAAACCCCCAACCAATAACAAAAACTCCCCACAAAAGAAAACCAAACCCAACCAACCAACAAAGCACAAAAATTAAAAAAAAATAAAAAGAAAAGAGATTCACTGTAGACTTATTTCATCCTGGTTAGTACATTAGGGAATAAACTGAAAAATATGGAGTATTTTTCCAGTAAGTGATGAAAACAAAAGAAGGAGAGAGTTGAGGCCTGTAAGGTATTTTAATTTAAGAGTTTTACATATTCTGTTCTGAATAAATCTTTCAATTATTACTTGCAGTCTATCCAGCTTAGGTAAGAAAACCGCAGAATAGGAGTTTCTTTATTGTTTTACAGAAGTTTAGCTATTATTGCTTAACATTTTCCATGTTTTGCTGACGGAAATTCTTTGGGGAATGTTTAAAGAATGGACTTTTTAGTGGATTTCTTTGGGGTATTCTTTTCAAATAGTCACTCTTGAAATCATCCTGAGGCATCTTTGGATCTTAAGTCACTTTATACTGTATTAAGTCACCGTCTAAAGTTCCTGCTAGTAGCTGGGAATTGCCTTAGTGATATTAGCCACTTTTCAAATATAAAATCATCTATTGGTGAAAAAGTTGTATGATGATAGCAAAATATAACTAGGTTTAACTTGGTTGTTGATAATATGTTTTCTTCTAACTGTATCTTTGTTATCTCTAAATACTATTTTTATCTTGCCCTAATTTTTTAAATGTTACATGAACCTCATGGTGCAACTGTGGTAGAATAGGAAGCTATAGGAAGCTATTTTTCATGTGTAACTATTATGTGCCTCAGGAGAGCAAAATGTTTTTGACTATATTTCTGCTTAAACTATTAAGGACACTACTGGAAAAGTTCTTAAAAGGAAACTGGATTATTTGGATTAATATATTTTTTAGTAGTCTGATAATTATGTAAGAACATGAAGAAATGTGAAGGGAAGCAGAACCATGTAAAGCAGAAGGGAGTGTACTCACTGGTAAAAATGAGGTGAGAAAATGTAATGTTTTGGTATAAAACATGTTTCCTGGTAGTACTTTTGCTGAAATCAGCATTATGAAGCAGACCTGTGATGATAATTAGTTATGTAAACTCATAATGCAAACTTGCAGTGTGTTGCAAGCCTGGTAAATTTGTTAACTTTGTTTTTTTAAGACTAACTGGTGATTTTACTCATGTTTAAAATGATAGATACAGGGAGAATAGGACAATTCTTTCTTTGTTTTGACTCAATAACTGTTCTATTGCCTTTTTGCCTGGTGAGTTAGGGAATCATTTTGGCCATTTAACTTGTATCTGCAGTATGTTCATGTAGTGCAACATAGTTTTGCCTCTTAGTTATTAAGACCAGCCATAAAAATCCATTTTAAATGGTGACTTAAGAAATGTATCCTTGTCAATAAACATGAATTTGTAGCCTTGGTCATCTCTGATGACTAAAATATATGGTTGCAAAACATGAAATGGTATTAATTATTCAGTCTAAGTGCTCTATTCTGATACTTTTTCGTACTTACACACACATTTTCTTTTCCTAGGCATCTTTTTAGTGCTGAAATGGACACGCTAATTGTGAACCACGTGGTCAGGAGCTCCTTCTAAAATATGCAGCAGCACATTTACTGGAATTTAACAGGCTGCGTGCTTTAATGCCTCTCCTGCCTGCGAGCATGTGAGCAAACCTTGCAAGTCCCAGCGCAGTGCCAGCTCGAGATGCAGCAGAGCCCAGAAGGGCAGCCCTGGAACAGCCCCCACCACTGGCAAGGCACAGGGAGGAGACGCCGACCTGCGACGGGAGCAGAGGCCTCGCTGCCAGCGTTGCTCGCGGTTTCGCTTCTGGCAACGCGCATTTCCATTTTTCTCAAAGCTTCCACGTCTGTGCTATCAGACAAAGCCCCACGAGTGGTGGCAGAGCAAACTGTAGCCTTCATTTTCAAGTTCGAAGAGAAAAAAATTATTTACATGTCTATGTCCCAGAACTGGCTGTCCAGAGGTCACTCTTTGTTGGCCACTGCTGTGAACCATTAGGGCTTCCCAAAGCTCTAAAAGAAATGGGACACAGTCTGCGGCAGAAAAATCTCATTGTTCAAAATTTCCTTAAATTCTATTTCATTGTATTATTATTATTTTATTCATATTATTTTTGTCCTACCAGAGGAAGATGAAAGATGGGATCATTGCTTGCATGAATGACTACTTAAATTGACTGTCAGAGCGTGCAGGACAAATCTTTGACCCTTCTTAAGTTTATTTTAAACTGAAGGAAATTATCTTTTATTGATTAGGACTTTAGGCTATTTTTAAAGGAAAATTATTGATTCATGCAATGAATTTTACTGTTTAATCAGTCTTCCACCTCAGTATTTATATATAGTTTTGGTTACAAATTTAGGTAAATGTTTAACTATGTGCCTTTTTTTCCTCCTTTCCTGTTTAAGACATGTTTTTCTGAATCAAATCCTTGAATTTAGTGACAATTAGTACAATTTCCAGACACATCAGCAAGAGTTTCTGTACTGTGTGGGAACGTAGATGTTAAGAGGAAGCACAAGTAATGACTTTTTTTCCATTCACAAAGTAAGCACTAAGACATCAAGGTTATTCAACAGAAATTAATAAATGCAGCCTGGGAAGTTATTATTTTTCCAAACTGTGAGAAGATCTCTGAAATAATAAAGATAAAATGCAACAAAAACCTGGAGAAATTGTCTAATTTTCTTAAAAAAATAATAGGAAACAAAAAAAAAAGGCATTTCACAGTGAAGAAAATCTTCAGGCAGGGTAAAAAAATATTTTTTTGGCAGAGTGTTAGGGTAGCTTGAAAGAAAAATCCAGGGACTGTTCTTTGCTGCTACTTCAGAAGCGTGTTGGCCATTTAATCTTAGTTGCCCTGTCTGCAAATAGAAGATGATAATGCTCTTTTTGCAGTGTTGTACAGTCTCTAGAAGTTTCACAATGAAAGAGGGAAGCATTTCATAGGGTATTTAAAATTGCCTGTTGGGCCTCATGTTTTTTAAATAAAAGTTTAGACTACACATCCTGGAGGAGATGGGTCTCTAGGGCGGTGCAGGCAATGTTTAAGTGGGGAATTTTTTTGTTTCTTTTCTTTTTTTCTTTTGCTGTTTTATTTTTTAAACTGTTTAATGGATTGATTTTTGGTATCCTCTCTGGAACATACAGGTCTCTGGAGACTGATAGAAATGATGTTTGCTGGGAATAAAAGAGGCTTCTTTAGGAGATGCCATCATCATCAGAATTCTGTCATCATCACAAAAACTTGAAATTAGTATGGCCGATATCTTAGTATTTCAGCTACTAAACTTTCAGCAACATTTTGTCTGGCTAACATCTTAAATGCCATGGCTTTCCCATTAGATAAGCAGGCTGATTTCATTACTATTTCTTGACAGAACAAGATTAAAAAAAAAAATAAAAGACTTGTGAATCTCCTGTAGAGAATTTTGGTGACAGAAACAGAACTGCTGTTATATGGCTGTACATATTTTATGATACAGAAAAGGAAATTAACAGGAAATTAGTAGAATTTCTGCAGGAATCTTTAGAAAATCTATGTAAATATAAAATACAACAAGCAAATGGCATCTCCACAGTTTATTCTGGCAGGACTAACCACGTTTATTCTGACAATATTATTGTCACAATTATTCTGGGCAAGGAGTGTGCCCAGGGTGGTGTCTCCTGATGCCTGCCCCATGTTGCCAGCCTTTAGCTGTGCTCTGGGGTGGCTGTTGTCACCACAGAGCTGTGCAATGGCACTGTGCAGATTTGTCCTCTGGCATATCCCATACCTTGACCCTGAGTGTAGCTCCGTGCTCTTGCAGTCAGTCTTGAAATGTGCTCTGGCCTGGAGCAAGGGCCCAAGTTCATAGGGCTAGGGACATAAGAAGCCCCACAATTTGACTCCTGTCTGAAACTTTCAGCATTTATGGTAGGAAAGGTAATTAACAAAGCAGATACAGAATTAAGATGTTTTATCATAATATCAAAAGCAAGAATGCAACATTTTTCTCTTTAGGTAATCAGTGAAGGGACAACAGTGTCTGTTACCTGCAATTTTGCCAGTGGTAAGTGCCAGCTAAGAGCTGAAGCACAGGTGTAGGAAATGCTTGTCATTTATCACTGACTTGCTCACAAGATGCCACCAAATGTATCTGGCTCTACTAGAATAGAAGAAACCACAATTACTGAATGATGAAAATGGATATAATTGTTGGTGAATTAAAGACTCAAAAAGAGATTAACTTTTGATAACAATTTGTTATCTGTCTTTAATTAAGTCCAGAGTGATTTAAACAAATAAGAGCATCTTTAGGGCTTATGTTTTAATTGTGAAAATGACTAACTTGTGCATGTTGTTATTTCAAGCTACTTTAACTGCATTACTTACATAAGTTCAAGAAGCAGAATTTCATTCCATCTGGTGATTATTTACTTTAATTAATCATACAGTCAAAAAACATAGAATTAAAAAAATAATTACTAAAAACCTGTTTGAACCTAATAGAGAAATTTAGGTGACTATATATGTCCATATGGAACCTGAAAATTTCAACACACTTCAAAAAATGAATAGAGAAAACAGTCAGGGAGCTAAAAATCCTGTGATTTCCTCAAAAAGCCTATTTTTGCTACTATTTCAACAGATTTATGTATCAAGAATAGATGTATATAAACTGCTTTTGAAGATATTTTTACTTTTAAAAAAAATTAATGAGTTATATGTGCTACTGAGATGGAAGCTGTTTACTTTCACTGCACCCTGAACCTCTGACCCAGGTTAAATACACAAGGAGACCTAGTATGTTAATTTAAGGATCAAAAAAAAGTTTCCAATTGGTTATATTTGGTCTGTCAGTAAAACATTTTTGGACTTAAGGAGGTGTGTGACTCACCTGAGGATGAGGCATGTTAAATCATTTACAGGTTGGGCACTTTGCAAATCATGAGTGCTATCATTCTGATACCCTTAAAAACCACTAAGCTGACTTGCAGACCATTACCTTCCAGCAGGAAATTACTCAGGAGCCTCACTGGATCAGCAGCAAGCCTACAAGTGTACTTCTCTAGAGTGGGACATGACCACCCTGTCTCCTGTCTTGGACATGAAAGCCATATGATAAATAATAACAATAACAAAACCAGTAACAGTAATAAATATCTAATATTTAACAAATAAAATGTCTTAATAATTTGGTATTATCTAATATGCTAAAATTCAGAATTATTAATACTGGCAAAAAGTAGCAGACTGCATCCCAAAAAAGTGATTTTTGCTGTATTGTTACAGATGTTCTAACTATGCAAACAACAGGTTGCAATGCTATACTTTTAAAACTCCAGTGGTATGAAAATGTGCACATGTGCACAGCAGATCACTGGTTATTGCAGTCAAGGCAGTCTCTGCTTCTGCTATACATTTTCCCTGCTGATATGCTCTTTTTGGTTTTTTTTTGAGATTGTCATATGGTATAACACTTTTACTACTTGACTCCTCCCACTTTTCTTCAAACCACATCCTGATTTTTGGCCTCAGAAACTAAACATATGCACAACTTACAGAACAACACATGATATTGTTTCTGTATAACATCATACCAGCTGGGATATAAATTCTTACAGACAATTTTATGTGAATGAAAAATACCTACATTGAGACATTTTCCATAGTTGTGCAACACATACCACAGTAGAGCATATGGTTTAGAGTCAGAGATCCTCACGTAGAATTATAACAAAAGTCTCAAGTCAGGCCACAGATCTTCAGACAGTGTAATTTTTAATAGATCATCCTAATTTATTTCTATTTTATTTCTTACTACTTCTATTCTGTTTTGGATTTCTGGAATCCAAACTCAGCAAGTTTGTGGGCATATTTAAGACCTTTAAATTTTAGCTATTTTATTCATTTGGTATCAAGTCAAATAAAATTATCATTTAACTAAGGAATAGGTAATTTATGATGAAATTTTAACTTGTATTATGATTTGAAGATATGCCAATAGGCATGACTCCTCATTTTTGGGAAATATATTTCATACATATTTTCATTAGTGAAAGATTTTTTTTTTCTGATCTTTCAGTGTCGTTTATGTATGTATGTATGTATGTATGAATTTATTTATTTATTTACTTATTTGGGGCAATGGTGGAAGTGGTTGGGTGGTTGTTACATTCCCCTTCAGGATAAAGAATCTGCGTGTGAGGCTTTTCTCCCACGATCTATAAACTTTAATCAAGTCATACTCAGCCCAAATTTTTAGTAATCAAAGACATTGAGTTTATGCTTTCACAGCAAATAATTTTCTTCTACTCTCAAATTAATTTTAAATGCAATTTTGTGAAGTCTCCATTTTTTTCCCACCATTCTCATTAAAATATGGACAACAGATCCGTGGGAATTATTCCAACAATTGCATCAGCATTCAAGGATTACATTCTCTGTTCATGCAGCTTCATGGTGGGAGCTCATGTTGGGTTGCTGCTCCACCATGGCCCCTAAATCCTGGTAGAGTCGAGGCACTCCCTGTCACCGTACCCCCATTTTTGGGGGGGTGAAATCCATTTGTATTATGTTTAACTGTGCATTCGTGTCTCCTAAGATGCTCATTTCTTGCAATGGATCTAGCTGATGAAGAAATCTCTTCCTCAGTTTTATAACGATGTACTCGCTGAGGAATGTTTCTGTCACCCTCAGATCCTCAGCATGGTAATTTGTACTCGCACCTCTGGGTCACTGCTGGGAATACTGAATAGCACTGGGCCCAGTAAAGGTGCCTGCTGGATACAATTAGAAACAATTCAATATTAATTTTCTGTTTAATATATCCTTTGATGATCTGCTTGCCAGCTCTTGATTGAAATTGTGTACATTGATGCTATGTAGCAGACCTTTTATTTTCTTAATAAAATTATCTTGCAGCATTTACAAACTTTTATTATGCATTTATTGATTAAACAAAAAGAAGAAAAGCATCCAATGGACAGGTGAAAAAAATCTGTTTGCCACATAGCAGACAAAACACTCAGGATTAATATTCTTCAATTTTCTCTGCACATGTAACTTCATTTCAAAACATTTCATATATAAATAATACTGTTCATTTTTCAGAATTGGAAGGATTCTGACTTGCCTGACATATCTATCTCAAAATGTGTAAGGGCTTTCTGAATTTACTGGAACCACCTTTGAGAAGCTTACAGGACTGATGCCAGACCCTGGTGCATGCACTTTCCTCAGTTGTATTTAAGATGTTTTGCCAACAGTTTGTCTCTCAGATTAGGCTTTATAATTTGCCAAAAAATCCAAATTCATAAAATTAAATAATTATTCTTAACTACGTCTTAATCCACCTTTTGGCAGACATACCTTGTTTTCATTTCTTTCTATAAAATCAACAACACTGCATCTATTATGTTGGCAGATAGAGGTACATCCAGAATCCTCCCAAAACTTCAGTATTGTCATAGTCTTCCTCCTTCTCACCTCCCAGTATTTACTGTCAATGTGCCTGAAAGGTGTTTGCATTTTTCCAAGTAAAGAAAAAGGAGGGCGCAAACTTAAAAATGAGTCAACTAATTTAAAATGTCTCCCTTTCTTCCTCTGGACCCTTCTCTCTTCTGAAAGAATGTTCTGGTGAAATTTATTAGAAAGAAATTTCCAAGCAGTTTATTCTTTTTAAAGCAAATCTAAAGCTTTTGGATTTATTGGACTTTTCTGTCTTTGTGTAAGTTGAATATCACAGCTAATAGCACTGTAATAATTACATGTCATTTTCTTCATCCTCTTTGTGCACTGCCAATCTGCAAAGGTGTCTCATTTCACACATCATTTGTGACGTCCTCTGGTAATGCCACATATTTTGGGGAATAGCTGGTGAATGTAGTCATAAATCTCCATTTTGAGATGTCTAGTTCCAGGTTCTGGACCCAATTCCATAATTATTCAAAGCACAGAGTTCTTGGTGAAGTCAATGGGCCAGCAAGACCCATTGAGATCAGACCCCCAGAGAAGGAGTGCAGGTAACTAAAGTAAAGTTCAGGACTGTAGGCTTTGCCAGCCCTTCAGCCAGACTGCCGTGGCCACAGCCCAGTGTAGGAAAGAGGGTTCCCCTATTTGTCTGCAGCTGGTGACCCATGGGGTCGCTGCCACAGGAGGGAATTGGGGCTGGTGTGATGCTCTGGACAGTCTGCCCACATTATGGACAGAGAGCAAGCTATTCTGATGGTCCTATTCCATGCAGGACAGCTGCTACAGAGGAACACTGCTAATTCCTACTGAGGCAAAGCAACCACAATTCAGCAGTGATCCAGACCTGACTTCGACGCTGAGACAGCTTGTGAAACTGAAAAGCAGGAATAAACAAAAAAATACTATATGTGTCAGAAATCTTATCAAGCCTGGCAGGGATATTTATTGCTCACTGATGACTGAGAATCTCATCTTGCTCAGGGAGTAGCTGTGAGTTACTAATGGAGGAAAAATGTGGGGTGAGCAAAGAATGACAGTCTATGGCTGATTACTCTGATGTCATGCTTTGGGAAAAGCAGCCAGAAATGTGCAACTCATTCTGCTTTAGAATCAAAGGCACCTAATTACAATCTCATTTTGTTAAAACACAGTGCTAATGACTTGCTTGTGCACTAGCTGGATAGCATATCAACTGCCATATAAGCTAAGTTTTTCCATTTTAACAATCCCAATTATGGTATTTGACTGTCTGTGCTGTTCACCAGTTGTTGCTGTGTGTCACTGGAGAGGAGGGATGCAGCAGTTTACACCAGACAGGGAAAGTGAAAGGAATGACTGGCAGATAAACTTTCCACTAAGATGTCCTCACTTTAGAAGAGCTGATTGAAGTAACTTATAAACAACAGTATTTTAAAAATCCAACCATGTTTCTTCAGGTCAAAGATTAAATTGCATTCTCTCTTGTAATCTCCTCTTTTTAATTTTTGTAATCTGATTTTTTTTTTTTTTTTTTGCTGGCACTCAGCTGCTTGTATCTTTGAATTTTTTTCTTTCTATTTGGGTTGCTTCTGCATGTTTTCTACACATTATGCACCATCTTCCAAAACTTTACTATGAAATGTATATATACACATTCTCAGCTCCTACTACTTGCAAAACCCTACTTTTGTTAAGGGTTGCTTCTAATATCTTCCAAGCATTCCAAGGTATATATGAATACATGCTATGCATTCTTAATATATACATATTTATTCCCTATATATTCCTTTCCTCCAACAGATCCTGAATTATGTGTATGGATGATATGCATTGACATTTGCTATTATTTGATCTTATTCTGTGAAATCTTCAACAAATTCTGCACATTTTTATCTGTTAATTGCAGTAAAGTCTGTTCTATTAAATATTTATTTGAAAGGAATTCTCTGAAAATACAGAAATGAAGACAGATTTCTAAGTAGCTGTGTGTTTTTGGGACATAATAAGGACAAACTTCATACAAAACCAAATTTTTCACATGGCATTAAATGGCTTTAGATTTTGATAAGTTTGGTTTTCTCCTATATGTCTGATGCAATCTATTACATGTGTAATTGTATTTCTGAGTATGCTGTTTCTTCAAATGTGAATTGCATTACTTCTTTCACTGTGGTTGGTACTGTGACAGTGCCCATCTCTCTAAATCCATGTAACTGGTATTTTCTCCAGGTTCATAGTTCTTGTCTCTTCAGGTCTCTGCCACTTCCTTTCAATAACCTTTCATATGAAGTAGTGTTACTCTAAGCTTTTGTGTCAAAAATCAGATAGGATCTCAAGAAAACAATATGGGCTTCAAGTTTTTCACACTCAGGTGATATTCAGAGGAGAAAAAGATCTGTAAATATTACTTTTAAGGAACATGGAGGCCAGCCAGAGTTGAAATAGGAGTCTTTCCAAAGCATCCTGAAGAAGCAACAGGGGCAATAATAAAACCAAATTTCCCCCTGTAAAGAGAAACATTTTTGGAAGGATGGACTCATTAGCTACGTGCTGAGGGCCAAGTTATTTTCTATTTCCTTCTCATTACTTCTAGGCCATGACCACGTTCTAACTATATTCCAGATCAGAACACTACCTGGGAATATTAGTAAGCTGAAAAAGAAACCAGTAAAACAGTTATAGTCCCAATGTTAGTATGAAATTCAGGACCACGATCTTTTAACTGCACCAGTAAAAAGTTATGTCAGTTGTAATTTTTGCTTCTTGGAGATGCCCAGCATTCAAAGAGATGTCCAAAAGTTCACATTCAGTTCTGCTGAATTAAAAAAAATCAGGAAAAGGCATTGATGAGCTCAGTTTCCATGGGTTGCTCGGGAGGGGAGAGTCAAGCAGCCAGCCCACTCCCCAATCTCTGCTAAGGCTTGTTTTGGGTGCAGGTTTGCTCATGTGATTCGGCAGCAGCCACTAAGTTATTTGCCAGCTGTGTGTATTTGGTGTATCAGGTATCACTGCTGTCTCCTCCTCTCCCAACTCTCCAAAGGAGAGTCTGCTGGTGACTAAACAGCACAGGGATTCTCTGCTGCCTCTGTTCTCAGGAGCAGGGCAACAGAGAAAGGGCAAGCTGCAACAGATTGTTGCTCTTACTCCTCCCAATGTTGTAAATTAAAACAAGAATATGAAAAACCCATATGACTTCATCCCTCAGACCACAAATGAAGCTGAGTCAGCAAGTGGTGAAGAAAACTACATGTATTTATAGTGAACGAGCAATTATTTCTTTTTCATGAAATGTTTGTAGCTAATCAACTCAAATAGCTGCCTATCTAATAAATACAAGCTGCATAAAATCCTGCCAAAAAAACTGCACTTGGATGGTATATTTGGCAGAACTACTCTCAAAGCATATTCAGTGTTCACTATTTGAGTCAATAGGTTGAGACCTGAGTAAGATTAAGAAATTATTTTGATTTTTTTAGAATACTAGATACCTCTTTTATTCACAACCATGTATAGTTCCACTGATTTCTGTAGATGCAATAGTGACAGAACTGAATCCAAAGCTAAGCACATAACTATTTCTTTCCATATATCCTAACTTTTTAATATATCCTAATTATGCTCCTAAGCAGTTGTCCTTTTTTTTTCTTCCCTCCCTTTCTTAGGCACATCAAATGGATTCAGATTAAATTCATTTAAGTTTGAAATTCTCAGAAATCCAGTAATTACATTTTGACTATAATTTAAGCTAAACTCTAAGCCCATCCTCTGACTATTTTTTGTTGTTAATGGCAATATAATAATAATAAAAACGATAATCCATTTGATATGCTTCATTGAAATGTCTGACATCAACATGAATATATATTTTTACACAATTAAAAATATGTATAATGTGTACAACACCATGATAAATACAATTATGCTTTCAAAGGAGATTTTTAAGAGGCTATCATATCAAAACTAGATTTGGTCCCATTTGATATTGATTACTTATTTCAAACCTTGGAACACACACCATAGACCACTTAAACTCTGAATGCTTTCAGTTTAATCACTTTATACTGCTCCATCCTCTCCTTCCTCCAGGATCTTCACAGAAGTAGCCAGACACAAAAATTCAGAGAGCAAAGGCCAGAAGAGTAAATTCTATTGACATTACCTTCCCATGAATTTCAGCACACAGATTTTTCCATGTAACTCCCATTAAAACTAATGGGAATCATGTGAGTCAAACCTCTGCACACTGAGCAGTTTCCTGAGTGAACTGAAGAGTCTGCATCTAGTTTCCAAGTCCTTAAACAAAATGATGGAGGCACAGTGACAATATATCACTCAAATATCTCATATATTTAGTATATTATAAAGCTTTGAAGAAACATTTGTAAAAGCAGCTTTAGCATCAGAAGTCAGAAATCCCAGAGAAAGTTTAATTTAGAAATTTTGGTATGGTTTTCATGAGAATAATTAAACAGACTACTATACTTGCAATTTACTCTGTGACTATATAAGTTCTAACTTAAATAGACACATGGAATGCAATAAATGAAACATTTTTCAAAACAATGGTTTAGGCTTCATCTTTCTTTTTAATAATGATGACTTATTTTAAATGATAACCTATTAATAGATCATTAATATAGGAATTTTTTAAAATGAGATTTCAAGGAAAGGTTGAATAAGCTACAGTAAGACTACACAGAAGCTGATGGGACAACTTTCAGAAAAATAATGCTATAAGCAATATTTATGATGTTATGCCCAAGCAATCTGAAAAAAAATGCTATCATTTACCTTTGAATTATATATATATATATATATATATATATATATATATATATATATATATATTTATGTCAATATTTAGAGGTCCACTGACTAAAAATGAAGCTGTATTAGCATGAGGACAGGTGCAGAAAATATAGTGAAATAAATGGATTTTCTGTGGCACACAGAAGCTTTTAAAATTTTCCAAATACTCTCTGAATTTGTAGAACATCCCAATTCCTTCCCTTTTTCCTCTGCCTTTGTTTTGCTGCTTCACTTCATGCCAAGTTCCCTTCTGCCTCTGCATACCACTCAGTTAGCACATTAACTCTTGTGAAATTTTGAGTTTCCTTATGTATCACTGATCTCTAAGAAAGCCCTCCATTTGAATACTCTTCAGGACAGTTGACTTTTTATAAGTCAGAAGAAGTAAGAATTTATATTTCTTAAATTCATGCTACAACAAAAGATGAAAAAGTTGATAAACTATTTTCCAGTAAGGATCAGAGTATTGATGCTTTGGAAATTTAAATTTAGTGACTTCCTTTTTGCTCACGCAACATGTCAATGAATGAAAGGCAGCTGATAAGGATTAAGGGCCACCATTGCCAAGCCATGGACTCTCCTCCAAAGAAGTGCAACAAAAGGTGTACATGGGTTATAATTGCCTGGTAAAAATAAGAATATTTGCTTCCAGACTGTTATTCAAGTCACTCGAAACACCTTAGGAGTATTATCTACACAAATTCAGTCCACTCACTTGGCAAAAATAGTTAAGTAGGTAGATAAAGAGGGACTGTTTGAATTCCATTCTGAAAGTGTTCTCTGGGTTTGGTGCAAGCAGAATAGCAGAAAGAAGAGCCGTGTCCCAGCTCTCTCCCAGGAGTGCATAAGAACAACATTTGTGTTTTATTGCAGGAAGTGAAAGCTACAGTATTCAACAGAAACTTCAGCAGAAACTTCTGCACAGTTAGATGCAATCTAAATTAAATCAGAGCAGAGATGTGTCCTGGACATAAATATTCTTTCACAAAACAGCAGTTTTTTCTTAGTAGTGAGGTTTTTGGGTTTTTTTCATTTTTTTTTTAAATTTAACAGATCAACAATAAAGACCTTGCTGAAACTACTTTGTTAATTTTTAACTCAGGACAAGCTATCAATTCTTACCCCATTTGCCAATAATTTTAGACTCCTTCATAGTATGAAATATGAATAGGGATTTCTATGAACTGCTATGAACTTCCACTGTCTCCATCACTCCTATGAAATATAACCTTGGCTGTTTCAACTCCACCTTGGTTTTGTCATTATTGCAAAGAGCACATACATGTTGGTTCATTGGCAGCGCTGAGAAGATGTTTTCATATTACTTACACTATGAAGCATACCAGAAATATTTTCTGTTATTACTATTAATAATCTCTATGGTATCTTCATTGAGTGGGTTCTCTGCTTTGAGATGCAAGTGCATAGATGAGTGGACTTGACTCTGCTATTCTTGAAATTATCTGGAAACATGAAGGAGATAGTTTGGGTGGTTCACTCGTTAGATGCCATTTCTCCTGACATGTTTTTCTTTCCACTGATTCCCACATCCTGTGCTATAGATTGGGGATTGCAATGATAAGGTATCCTTGAAAGAAAAAACACAGAATTTACTCATCAGCTTGAGACACTTTTCAAAGATATTCATTACCATCATAAGAACAAAGTCAAAGACAATCTTATTCATGTATCATAGAGAAAAATTTTGTGTTTTGTACTAATATGCCTTGAATTTTTAATGCAAAATTTATGATTTTGTTTTAATCATCATATTTCTGAAAACTTTCTAAATTGAAATGTCTCTTACAGTCTTCATGGCCATGAAAGCAAACTAAAACTTAGCTAAAAAGGAAGGTATAATCATGGCTTTGAATCTCTAATATTTTGGCATTAGCCCCAAATGTTTACTAATTATGCCCTAAAGTAACACCTCAGGATCAGAGAAGCTAAATGGGGTAAAGAACGTGAAGAAAAACAACTATTCTTCTTTTAAAAAATTAAAATTGTTCATTCAATTAAAAAACCCTTAATAAAAATCTCTACTTGAGTTCAAGTTGCCCACGGGAAGGTCTAATTCATGCTGTCCATTAATGAAAGCTTTATATGACCATTAAGGAAAAACTGACAAGTTATCACAGCAACCTCAGTAATGCTTGTTAACATATATAAGAAATAAAAGCCAGATACTTAAAATGTACTCTAAATTTTACTTTTATTAGGTCAAACTTAGTAAAATGTTAATAGGCTTAAAAGATCTATAATTCCAACTACTGAGACATGTTTTTAAATGCTGTACTGAAATTTCTTCTTTTGCAGCTGACAAGTGTACTCTTTGATTAAATGTGAAACAATTTAATCTGCCATTAAGTTAGTCATTGCAATACTTTGCTGAATTCTCTTAGCATAGAGACAATATTTCCTAAATTGGAGCTTCTAACAAACATTTATAAAATATAAATCAAATTAATTTCTAGAACTCATTCTGGAACAAATAAAAACAAGTAAGCTCTAGTTTTTAAAAAGGAGATTGGTGAAAATTTATAATTTTGAGAACTTACATATTGTTCTCTGTATTTATAGCACTCCAGAGCTACAGTTATAAAGACAAAGTAAGCATCATAATTCCTATCTGGAAATGAAAAGATTTTCAGGATACTAACGCATTTTTTAAAGATATATCTAAGATATATTTCAGATGCTTTTTTTTCTTGCTGAAAATTTGCTAGTATTCTGAATTGCATTCCACATCACTTAAAAAAGCATATTTACATGCCTTAGTAAAAGTCATATCCCATAGAATGAGGGGAAAAATAAGCTTTTTAAAATTTAAAAGTCTATTCTAACCAGCGCATCACAGCTATCTTGACATAAATCAAATCCAGTGGATTCATATAAAACCATCTTCATTTTTTCTAGAAGACATTTATACAGGTTATGTAGTATGATCTGGTCTTGAGGGCTGCATGTTTTTAGATTATGACAAAAAACTGTAAAACAGTTTATTATATAGTGTCAACAAATTAACAATAGTAGCTTAGAACAATCACTGTAAACTACTGAAAAGTAACAGAAATAATTTTTCTTTTCAATTGGTGACTTCACTTTATCAACACAGTTTGTAAAAGATTTATTAATTTTGATTTTTTTACACTATTGGTAACATGTCCATTGATTTCACAGGGGGATATCAAATATCAACAAGTATTACCAACTTCTCAAAGCAATTACTACAACTAAATTAATTTTAAAATTTTGAACTGCATGACTTTCATCTTTAACTTAGAAAAGTCAGAATGAGATTAGAGCTTCTGGTCACAGTCACTAATACTTCCTTCTACTGCTTTTAAAGATGATGCTATTACATCTGTTAGCAGCCAGGACATGAACATACTGAATGTCTGTCAACACAGAACATAGGCATCTCTGTCTATAAAACTATCTGGAAATATATAGATATATATATATGTGTGTGTGTGTGTTTGTGTATACATTTTCACATTCTCATCCCCCCTCTGTGAATTTTAAAATTTCTTGAAATTGTCTTTTTCAATTGTTTTGCACCCCAGTCTGTGTTCTGAGTGATCTCTCTCATTTATGCTCTGTCAACTCACACCACTGAAAAAAATCTCTGAACATCCCACTTTACACTTCAGAAGCTTCCTTCAGTTTTTATTTCCTGATGGGTTTTTTGCTTCCTTTCATGAGCAGTTTACCTGTGTATGTTGTCCAATTTTTTTGCCCAAAGTCTTCCTTTTTGCAAATGTTGGTGGACTGACTCTTCACCTTCTCCCAACACTGCTCTGTACTTCATTTGCTTTGGTATAAACAAACTCAGGAAACTTTCAGCCTACTTCTGTTGTCACTTTTGTCAGTGGTGACATAATCATAAGTGATTTAATCATATGAACATAGAATAGGTTGGAAGGGAGTTTAAAGATCATCTATTTTCAGCCCCTGCCATGGGCAGGGACACCTTTTGCTAACCCTTGCTGCTCCAAGCTCCATTCAGCCTCACCTTGAACACTTCCAGGGATGGGGTGTTCACAGCTTCTCTGGGAAATCTGTTTCAATATCTCACCGCCCTCACAGTATGGAATTTATTCTCTATATGTAGTCTAAAGCTACTCTCTTTCATTTTAAATCCATTATGCCTTGTCCTATCAGTAGATGCCCTTGTAATAAATTCCTCTCCCTGTTTCTTGTAGTTTCTGCAAGTTTTGGTGGTCTCTGGCAGTTTCACTGGTTTCACTCTTGGTGTGGGGCTGGGAGGTTTTTCGCCTAAGAAAGCTCGGGTGGGTTTTTTGTTTGTCCATTTTAAAGCTAACAATCCATTTTCCAATGTGCACTTTCTTCTCTTAGTGCCATTTTAGCTTGTTCTGCTGTGTATGACTACTCTGCCCAGCCCCTGACATGAGAGACACTGATCTATCGAATTGCCTTAACCCTTTACAGTCTATCTGTTCTGTGTAGCTTTATTTAGGTGCCTACCTTGTTTTGAGAACCCATTTTTCATCCTCAATTTATTTTGCCTTGTGCTGGTCTATCTTTGCAGTGCTTACTAACCCAGTTTTGTCTATACAAACCACTGCCCAGAATGATATTTCTTTCCTCCTGCTAGGGTTAAGAACAGGATCCCTAATATCTTCTGGAAACACTGTACACACTGTTCTTGTTGCCTCATAGATGCTGACACTTTTATTTTGTCCTATGCATTCAGTAGTAGCTGTAATCCATCATGTTCTCTACAAGTTTATGTTCTGAAATGTATAACAACTCCATCATATTAATTTTGTCATTTTCCAAGCTTTTTTTATGTCTAGGCAGCCGAATCTTTGCAAAAGACAATAGTGCCTGCTTTTTTCAGTAGTCACAATGTTGCTCTTAAATGTGCAGCTCCTGAGATGGTTGTCATAGTCCTACAAGCTCTTAGAAACCTATCAGATGTAGAGACAACAATATTTTGTCCCTGGCTAAAAGTTAAAAGTAAAATGTAGGAATGGATGTTCATATTTATATACCATCTACTATAATTCTGCCTCTGCATTCTGTAACAGTGAGGTGGCAAACTAAAGGAGAAAAAGAATTGCTCCAGAATTTTATTTATTTTTGCAGTGGATTATAGGCAGTGGGACTACAGAGAAATGACATTATATACTGGTAAGATACAATTTCTTCCATAACCTACCATGACAGCTTGAAAATTCTAGGTCTTAATTGCTTGCTATATATAATTTCCTTTCTCCCAGTCTAAAAATTTTTCTGCTACAGTGCAGTAATAGCAGAAAATACAGGACAACAGAAGTGACAGAGAATGAAATTATTCTATTATCTTAGAAGCATATTTACCTAAAGATAAAATAAAAAGGTTAACATATATTATAAAAAAAAAGAAATATTCTAATTAATTCAGGACTAAGTGTGTGATCATTAATCAGAAAAACAAAGCAACTGCTTAAAAATAACACTAGGAAGTCCATGCTGTGTTTTTACTTCAAGCAGCAAAATAGTGTTAAGTGCACATTTCCCATGGGTTCTTTGGAATCATTATAACTTGTCTTTTTCTGCATGTTTTCCATACTTTATATTGTCTCATAAATCTAGGACAAAGATATCTTTCTACACTGGAGGTATATCTGCAGTCTAACATTTGAAGATTTTTTTAAAAAGTGTATTTTTGAAAATGTGTCTTTAAACATGTCTCAGATCTGAAAATAAGTCTTTACACACATGGTATTTCAGATCTTCTCACCTACCATCTACAAACAAAGGATGTTCAACTGGACTCTTTCGTCCTCACAACAGGGCCTTTCAGTTTTCATCTTTTACATTTATTTTCCCTTTTGTTGGCTTACTTGCCCCTTCAAACCTTCTAATTTGTACAATCATAAAAACTAATAATATTATTGAAAAACCCAGAATTCCACTAGTTTGAATAGCTAATTTTTGGCATAAACATTACAGAAGCTAGAATTCTGTGTGATTTCCAAACCCAGATCTTTTTGGAATCAAGGAAATATTTTGTGCATCCAAGAAATGAAACTGCCAGGCTGTTTTTTAACGACAAAATTGAGGAAGAACATCTGATTTAAATAAATTAGATTGTTTGAACATGCCTGAAGCCATGGTACTAATATGTCACTGTTTTCATGCCTCTTAATGTGGGTCTAACTGAGTCCATTGGGCAAAGGATTTTCAAAGAAATCTCTGCTTCATTCATTCATGAACAGTCAGAAAGACAGGGAGGGAGTTGTAGGATATTCTCATTAGTCTTGATGTAAAATTTTATTTTCTCGCTGTACACTTTGAAATTGTTATGCTTTGCATATGTTCATCAGTAGTAGTCCTTACACAACTACAAAGAGGAAAATAGAGAACATTTCTTATTATTTCATGCTTAATTTCTTCAGTACTTCTAAGAAATTTTAATTGAAGGCTTTTACTTGAAGGTCCAGAGTTTTATAAAAACGTCCATATTTTACCATCACTGATGTCTTCTTCACAATATCTATACAAATAAGTTGTGCTAAACTGTCATTTATGTGCTTACTGATGTGCTTTTCCATTGTTTGAAAACAGTTGTAAACTGCAGGGCACTAGCTGAACTTGGCTGTTGGCACGAAGATCTCCCACTGAACCACTGTTTATTTAAAGTACTGCTTAAAAAATTTCACCAAAGGCCTTCAATGGAATATGATTGGACTCCTCAGCAAAAGAAGTTATGGTGCTTTTCAGGTGTCCCCCAAGTTAAGCCTTAAACAAGGCTTAACTTCTCTTTTTTCTTTCTCTGAAGTACTTTTGGTTTGAATGAGCTGCCTTGCAACAGAATTGTATGCCCTGTTCCAGAGGCAGTCTTGCCAAGACCTTGTGGAAGTGGTGCTCGCTACCAGTACTAGAAAACATCCCAGCACATCCTAGGAATACACTTTCCTTTTTTCATGGCAGCTTCACCCTGGTAGTGATAATCATCATGTGATTGACTGATTAAATGCGGGTCTTTCTCCTCCTGTACCATTTCCAACTGATGAGCTCCCAGCTTATAGCAGAAATTCTTGTTATTAGTCCCTGAGTGCATGACCTTACACTTTGTACTATTAAATTTCATCTTGCTTCTATTACTACAGTCGTCAAGGTCATCTAATTCTTCCTGTATGAAATTCCAGTTCTTCTCAGTATGGGCAACTCTGCCAAAGTTTTTGTCATCTGAAAAATTTCATTAGCACACTCCCAGTATTTGTATCAAAGGCATTAATGAAGAGATCAAATACTTCTCCTAAGACAATTCCCTGAGGAACTGCACCAGCAATTCTCCAAATTGATAGACTTCCTTTCAACAGAAGTCATATTGGTCTCTGGTTTAAGCCACTTTTTCAATGTTACAATTCTTGTGCTAGTTACCCTATTTAACTGAAGTTAACAGAGATTAGACTGGTTTCACGTTAGAGTGGGAGAGGAAGAATTCTAAATGAGATGTGAAAGTGTGACCTAGGGAAGGCAATTCAATAAAGCCAGGCCTGCCTATCACCCAAATTGTTTGGATTGTTGGAAAGGAGGACACAAAATTGGATTATATAACTATTAAATCTACAGAAAACACCTCCAATAAGAAGTATAGCAACTGAAAATAGAAATATCCCTAAAATATTTGTTTTCAAAAAAAAAGATCTTTTCATATAGCAAACAGCTATTAAGTAGCTATTCTGGGCCCAAGTATATTCCTACATCCAAACTATGCTGCTTTACATTCCCTCAATATAACAGCATTATTTAAACAATAGTGATGTAAGGGTTCATTATCAGTTGGTTGTTCAATTAATGAAGTGCCTGAGGTAAAGGCCACTGCCTTGCTTACCCAACACAGGGTCTTATTAAGAAACAGGCATTCATCTTGATCATGGCACCAATTCAGCATCTACTTAATTGACAACTCTATCTGGGAATAAGTTTCCATCACAAAGAAAGTGGTTTCTGCTGTCATCTGACAAGTAAACTTCATTCCCTACCTATATTTAGCAACTGAGACTCCCTACTGCACAGAATAACAGCTCCCTTTCTTTATAGGAGTAATATAGATTATCAAAAGTTATGTTTGTTGCCCCAAATAAATTTGTCTGTTGATATCTATTGATTGACCATTCACCAAGTTTAAGCCTTTTCACTGATTGTTGCTTCTAATGTATGAGCAATTTTTTAGGTTAGTTTTGATATCTGAGGTAACTTCACTGATTTCACTAAGGCCATGGCCCAAAAAAGCAGTGGGGTCTCCACCCATCTGATGTTGTAGTGAATTTTATGTAAGAGGAAGGTAGACTCCCAGGCTTGGATCAGGGAGTCATTGACTCAGGTTTTCTGTCCTTTCCTCTTCCAGCACCCCAAAAATAACTGTGTAGAAGGACTTTCTTAAATGTGGGTAACCCAAACATTCATAAAACCCACGTGTGCCAGAAAATGGAGTGACCCAGGTGTGAAAAACTAAGAGGAGAGAGCAATACTCAGGAGCTCACCCAGCTGACGTGTTTGTGATATCCTAATGCCTAAAAGAAGGATGATTAAAAGAAGAAAAGAGTGTTAAAAAATCTTTAAGTTTTCAAAGAATGTTCTTCATCTTTTTTAAAAGGAAATCCATGAGGTAGAGACCAGGTTATTTGTTGTTTCCTATGTTTTCATCACATTGGTTAGAAATAGGCAGGGAAATCTTAGCTAAGTGAAACTCAGGGGATGTCATTCACCAATAGCTTAAAGGTAAGGAATTTTCTCTTAGTGTGTCAGGGTCTCTCAACAGTACTGCTTCCTGACCAAAGAAAACAAGGACAAGAGATATCTAGGCCCACATTTCAGCCTGGAGATGCAGTGACAATGGTTAGTTTCTACTCAAGTGCAGGTATCTTGGAATCTGAGTGGAATCAGCATTTGGGGCCAAGTTAAACACATTGAATAGTATATTTTTTAACAGATTGTGCAGTACTACATAATTGTATTTCCATTTTGGTTTATAGAACACATTTTCCTCTGTCTCCTCCTCTTTTGTTTAGTATTTAAAAAATTCTTGCCTCTGTAGCCTTGGTGCATATAATTTTATATCACATTAGAAAAACTGTTTTTAAATTTATGTACTATGGTTCAAAAACATTGTAAATTTAAACTATAATAAGCCACAAAATTAAGTCAAATCCTGGGCAGAGTTAGAACAGTTTTGAACTACTTCACTAGTTGAAAGTTGGCTCTAACACTGATAACATCTGAGTCAATACCATGCAATTTGATCAGCTTCTGAAAGAAAGCCATGACCTGTGTTTGATTCATTATAAGAAAAAAAATTTCACAATATTAAGAAGCACAACTCCGTACCTGATTACTTCTATTTTGTTTTCTCTTAGAGAAAAACACATATCATAGACTGATGATGTTGCCTTCCCCCTTTCTGCTCATTTACCAGTGGCTTAGATCTTCTTTGTATCTGGCAGAATAGCCCTACTCTTTTGCCTAATCCTTCAATCCAGCAACTCCACAATGCTTCAGCAGTTGCCCAGGTAAAGCAGTACATGCACCTAACCCATCAGCCGAAAGCCTTTCTACAGTATGTCAAGTATATCTGCAACATTTGTTCAAATTGAAATTTAGATGATGCTCTCTTCACATGCATCAAGACATTTTATATTTCTGTGATTTGGAGTTAATGTTTTTTCCAGTTCCAGACAGAAAGAGAGTCCTGATTATCTATGGAGGATGATCCACAATCCTTTCATTCATCCTGGAATAGCAAATGAGTATGTTTACTCTGTCATCTGAAAAGATGATACCTGAAGCTACACTATTGAGCCTGTCATAGCTGTGTTAGAGGGAGGTGACCCATTTACTGATAGAAATGACTACAAAATATAAAGCTAGGCTGAGATTTTGTTTGAACAAAACTAGCCCTGATATGAACCTACTTGCTCAGACAAGTAGGTTAACTGTTCACACATTACAGCAAGACTGCTGCAATTATGAACACCATTTTAATTTTAATGATAACTTTCATAATATTCCCAGTTTCACCCTATTACATCTTCTCTAGGAGACATTTTTGAAAGACATTTTTCTACAGTGTTTATTTAAAACTTGAAGATTTAGACCACCTCTGAGAGAAGCAGTATAAGAATTGGTCTTAAACACAATAAATGGCATTTGAGATAAATACAATGAGATTATTATTAGTGTATTGTTTTCATAGCAGTTAACACCAGGAGAGGTCATTGTATTTTGCTATGTTCTTTCCATCATGAGCTATCACATTTTACCCCACTGGTCTGTCCTGAGGCCAATAACCTGTGTTTGGAAAAAGCACAGCTTCCAGCAAGAGAATCCATCTTGATCTGCAGACATGAAAAGATAGGGAAGTGATCATACCGTTTTATAACTTGTTCCAGTGGTTAACCACTCATGGTTAACATGTGGCTTAGCTCAGCTTCCAGCCTTTAGTTCTTGCTATCCCTTTCTTTGTCTGTTTAAATTTAGTACCCTGTGTCTTCACATTGTTAAAGTATTTACACTTTCACAGTTCTCTCCCAGTCAAGTCACTGCTCCATCTTATTTTTGATAGACTAAATAAGTCAAGCTCGCGCAGTGTCTCCCTGTGGGCATTTCATCCAACACCGAACAGTCCTCTGTCTCTTTTCTACAATATCTCCATGTTTAAAGAAAACCCAACTCTTTAACCAAAACTCTTTAAACCGTGGACACCAGAAAAGGGAAAAGTATTTTCTTATTCATCTCATTATTGCCAAATAAAGATATACATGTTTTAGATCCTGTTTCTCACTTGGTTATTTATAGCATTACAATTGCTGTTTTTCAGCACTATGCCTGTGGTTACCTCTTAACTATGATACTTAGAGCTTCCTCAGTCAATGTATTTCTGAACAAAGATGCCCATCCTGCTGGGCTGGCCTGGATCTTTTTGCAACATGGGCTGGCTTTTTTATTATTTTCTGAATGATCTCATTTTACCAGTAATTCAGAATGCAGTTTACAGCTGTGTTGTCCTCATTATTATTTACTGATTCTCCAATCTTTCTGCCACCCACAAATTTTCTAAGAATGATTTATGTTTATGTTTTAACTCATGGGTGAAAATGTTGAATAATGCTGAGTCTAATGTTGATCCCTGAGGAGCTTCCTAGGATGCCTTCCATTTGATGATGATTTACCACTGACTAACTCTTTTTTGAGAGCATTCATTTAATAAGTTTTGCATTCATCTGCATTGTGCTCTGATGAACTTGTAATGTGTTTCCAGTGATCTGAAACCAGATGTGAAAAGTGTTCTAGTTACATTGACAGGAATTCTAAGTGCTCATTGGGAGAGAATAAAACACAGGTAGCTGTCCAGGTTGTAAAGAAGTGTGTTCCTCTCACCTATCAGCTAAAATCTTTCTACAGTGTGCTAAGTATTTGTAAAAGATTTACTCAAACAGAAATTTAGATGATATCTTGTCATATCTCTGAAGATAGTCCATATATTTCGCCATCTAGGAAATAAATTTAGAAAAACTGAAATGGTGAACAACTAATGAATGGAAAAAGAGAAAGAAAAACTAAACCCCCCCAAAAAAACCCCAAATGAAGCAAACCACTTCTCAAACCACTTTTCTATGGTTCTAATCCACTTTTATTTTGCAGCAGCAGAAGAGAGAGTATAGCTGTGTGGGTTGTCTCAGCCAATGCTTTGGAAACTCATGCACAACACATTTCACAGCATGCCTTTTTTTCCCTTCTGTTCCAACTGGGGCATATGTGGATACTATACAAGAACATGAATTCATTTTAGGACATGAGGTCCAGAGAAGGATTTTCCAATACAAATGGGACAAGAATAATATGATTACTTTAGGCATACCCTGACAGTTAAAATTGGTTGTGACTTTCACCTATTATCTTCAAATACAAAAGCTTCAAATCTTTATAGTTTTAATTTCTAGTCTCTACCTCTAAAGAATTTGCTTGGAATTGCATAATGATCCTTGAGGCATCTTAGTAAAAGAAGATTTCAAAATGCCACAAAGATTGCTTAAAGACTGGTCACTTAGAATTGAGTTTGTTACCTTACCAGGACCATCTTGGATCCTTCAACCAATGCAAAATTGCCAGGAATAAGTAACACAGAATTCCAAGTGGTGCTAATGAACTTTCTGTTCGAAGGTTACCAGTGGCATCATCTGCTGAAATGAAAGCAGTGAGTAACAGAGGCACAAACAGAGGCAAGGTGAGATAAAAGATATCATTTAACACTCATATTTTCTAGAGAAACAAAAATTCCAAAACAAGCTATGGCAAGTAAATTCTGAGGACACAAAATTATCATTAGTGGACCCTTGTAAGTGCTCACAGAAAAATGAATGCATTGTAAAGATATACATGAAGAATTGCAAATAGATGTGAACTTGTTTTTCTAAATGACCCACTGATGACTAAAACCCAGCAGTTTTTATATTTGGCTTTGCCAAAATATGCCTTTATCAGGATCATTAGAGAACTTGATAGACTGATTGAAAACATCCAAGAAAATTGATGTAGTTATTCACTGATTTTTCCTCCTGCCCAAACTTAACTGAAGACAGTACTGATGTGCTCAAATGGACCAGAAACTATATTCCTAAATCCTCTTCTACCTTTCTTCTTGTTGCTTAAGATTGCATATTTGTACTGTAGGACCAGTGCAAAGAATGATAAACCCTTAAAAAAATTCACACAACTTAGCTTTCATCAGATTAAGGTACCTTAGCAACTAGAGTAATACTTTATCTGTTTTCAGTGGGATTTGGTTCTCTTTATAGCACCCTTGAACTGACCCCGATAGCTGGTGTTTCTATCTTTTATCAGCCCCGAGTCTTTTGAATCGCCAGGTTATTGAGTTGTGAGAACCTGCCATCTTCACATATGTACCTAAACTTGCTTATCCTTGCCACCCAATTTGGGTCTTTAATAAAGTGCCAGGAAAGGTGCATCTAGGTCCTATCTGCTGTATTATGACATCAATCCCATAGGAGACTCATGGTCAAAATCTGATAGCGTTAACTTTATTTTCAGCATGACTTTATGATAACTAAGTACAATTTATGGCCTACATGCTGATATGGCACCCTTTTTTTTTTTTTTCTTCCTTCCCTATCCCATTTTTTGAGATCTGCAAAATATGCACAGCATTGTTCATTCTTTTCTATTCACTGCCTGGGATCTTTCCATATAAATGACTTATCATAGAGAGGAGTGGCAGTTTTACCCTTTGTGGCATACTCCTTCCATGCAGTAGCTATGGATCTAAATAAAAGGCAGCATGTTTCCAAGCATTTTTTTTTCTCTCAGGGCTTACTTGCTAAAATAGAAACCCAAGTCCACATGGTGATCATATTTGCTACCTCAGGGACTAATTTTCTTTTACCTCCTTTCCTGTATTCCAAAGCTTCATTGCCATTATCCTCTTGCTCCCCATGCACTAACAAAAAGATTTTAATGCATTCATTATGCAAAATCTTGTCTTTTGTGACCTTTGCCAAGAGTGCCCCCAAAGGACTGGCCAGGCTTAATAAGCTCACAAATAAACTACGATGTCAGCCAAGGGCACTACTGGCCAATTGAGCCTGCACCATTGCCCTCTCCCCAAGCCCCCACTTCACACCTGAGATACCCCGAGGTGGGACTGTGGGGGTGTTGTCTGCCCTGAAAAACTGCTAATCCTTTCCGGCGGCTCGCAGCTAGGCAAACAATCCCCTTTGTGGAGGCTGGAACAATCACACAGGCAATATTGCCTTTTGCTGCTTCTCAGATACAGTCTGCCTTCCTTTAAGTTCCTCTTTCTCCTCTCTCCTTGGCTACATTGTCTAATGCTTTCATTCTTCTTATTTCATTTATGTTATGTCCTGTAAAAGCTTTGTCATGAGCAAGCCAGCTGGGTCATTGGAGGAAAGGCACAAGGATCTCATCAGATCCTTGTGTTAGTCCATTTTCCTCCTGTCCAGAGTTATTGTCTAGGTTCTGTGGGGAAAACATCCGCTCCCCCATTCAGTGGTTGATGTTGTGACAGATTACAGCAGTTTCTGTCTGTTAAGCAGTCAGGCAAAGAAAAGAGTAAGAAGGATATAGCAGCCTCTTCATTTTATATATAGAAGATGCAGATAAAGTATATAAAAACAGAGAATGGCATGTAAAAAAATCTGAATTTATCGGGGAAGAATATAAACTTGCAAAACTTTAACAGCAATCATGCTCATAAAAAATAGATATTACAAATGTTAATGCAAATTGTTAGTAAATCTGACCCCTCTACCCCACTACGACACACATTTAAAATTTATTATGGAACACATTCAGGAGAAAAGCTTTAGGGAATTCATTGCTCATCTTTCTCTTTCTTCCTCCATCTCACACACTAGCAGTCTCCAGACAGCTTCTCTGAATTCTTCAGAAATACTGCCACTCTGACCTCTGTACCATAGATCCATTGACTTACTTCATCTGACTGTCTGGAGTGACAGCTAAGGTACTAGTACAACATGTTCTCACAACTTCCATGGCAGTGTACACATCTTCTTTCCAGTTCACCTTTATATTATGATGCAGAATTTCAGGACACAGATTGCTTAAGTTAGATATATTTGAACTTCTGATATTTTAATATATACAGTTCAAAGAAAAAGCATGAGCAAACCATGGGCTTTAGTTAAAGGCAGAATTCATATTATAACACTTAGCTAAGTTCTATTTGTGAGTTCATGTAAAATAGGGAAGCCTTTCAAAATAAGGAAAATTTCCTTTTCAATAAGGAAGATATTGAACTGCCATTAGATGCAAAGGTATTTAAATAGATAATATTATTTCATCCGTGTTTTTGTTTGTTTATTTGTTTGTTTGTTTAGATTTTTATTATTTGGCCAAGATATCTAGTCTGTTCCAAAATTTATCTGAGCACTTTTCAGCTCTGGATTTATCTCAGTTTAGAGATTGGAAATAAAAAAGAAAGGAACACCCTGAAATGATGACACATTCTGATTTTTTAAGAAATCAGCTAGCAAACTCAAGATTGTGTTTTCATAGATGCTGAAAATTCAGTGTTGTAAGTGCTCAACAATGTAAAAACTTAGTTCTTGATGTAAAACTCCCTTAACAACAATCTTATACCAACTCTTCCTGATGCCATAACATGCCAAAACACCTTCTCCAAATGGTCATTTTAAAGAAAAAAGTCCCCAAAACAAAACCTTTATACATTTCCTCATTTTATCAGAAATTTTACCAGGTTCTATTTGCAAACTTCAAGAAAAATATACTCATTAATCTGACAGGGTAAGGCAGTATCAGGAGAACACATTTACCATATGTGGAACTGGAGTAGAGCCATTTATTCTTTTAATGTGTGCTTCAGACACTAGTGCTGCACACAGTAGGTAAAAATTACCTGTCCAGAAGCTCAGGAAGAATAAAAGTTCCTTCCCTTGACATTTGTGAAAAGATGCCTCCAAATGCTTATTAAAATAAAATGCAAGAAAGAAAATTAGTAAGGCTAGAATGTTTATCAAGACCTGAGGAAAAAAAAAAAAAAAACAAAGCAAGGAAAACAAAAGGCACTTGTCAATAAATACAATAAACACCCACCCTATATTACTGCACTTACTAAGAGCAGACAATGAGCCTCTGGCAGCAGTGAGGTGTGCAGACAAAAGGCCCTTGAGAAGTTTACTGCTGCATGCTGCATAATAGTTGAAATCTGTGAGTGTTTTTCAAGGTTAGGCACAAATAAAGCAAAATTTCTTTATTAAGGTTCCAAATTACTCATCTTCTCCTGCCTTTCAGTCCATTGTCAGGCTCTGAGTACTGTAACTGACCTTTGATAAACAGTCATTTCACCACAGTGATGAGACTACATAAAAAGTAGTCTGCACAATATAATGCAGATTAACTGAGGGACATTCCAGCCCTTCTTAAAAATAAGCCAGAATGACACCAGAGAATTTGCTCATAATTTAGCTCATTGCATGTCCACATATTCTTTGTGCATGAAATTTCTTTCCAATGAGATAATTTAAACAATGAAGAAATGAGATACATCTATCAAGCAATTCTGTATTTCCTTCAAAGGAGAGTTAGTTAATGTTTTGTCACAGGTGTGGTGAAAGAACTGGTGATTCAGCATTCATCTGCTTCACTTGTAATGAGGCTGAGCACTGATGTTTAAAATACAGGGAAAAAAACCCCTGCAAATGTGAAGTTGTTGCAAGTTGTGTCATGAACAAGCTTCACCCTTCAGCTGAAGCTGGTGAGTAAGCTGGTAGTGTAAAGCTTGCAGTTATCTAAGGATGAAACCAAGCATCTGTTTTGATCAAGAAATCTTTCATCAATAGTTTGTCTAACCTCGGAGATCATTAAAAATGTCTGTAAGATACAAATACAAATAGCATATTTTGTGGCATGAAAGATCAAACAGAGTGATGGTGTCATGCTGAAGATAGTCTGAAATATTGACAAGAGATCTTGCTGAATTAATTAGGCTACAAAGTTTCATAAACAAAGTGGTTCTAAAGGTGTGGTATTACTTAGTATTTATATGAAAAATTATCAATATCAATTTGCAAAGGCATTTTAGCACACTGGTAAGAAAAGAAACAGGAATAAGATGAAAAGATTACTAGAAGAAGTAGTGCTAGCATACTTTGTTATTGTCGTTGCCCTATCCAGTTTCTCTCATTATAGATGCTCCCAATTTATCTTCTTCTCATTTTATAGAAAAAAAAAATCACAAAAGGCACTAGAGATGAAATGATCAGTATTAACATCAAGGCATTTTAAACAAGAATGCAGCGTCCTTGGGCCAGAACTCTATCAGTTCAAGGCAATGTTCAATCCAGCTTTGTTTCTCTTCCCTCTCTTCTCAATTTGTGTGCCTTGATGCCTATTCACAATGAAGTCTCTAAACTACATCACAAAAGGCAATTGTCTTTTCAGAGGAGAATCTGTAAAATTGAACTAAAATATCAGATATTGTTACTGAAATGACAAAATCCAAAAGTCCATGAATGTAAAACCTGCACTTCAGGATGCATATAATTGATTCATCTAAACAAAATGCTATAGGCTATAAATAGCATTGCAAAAGGCCAAAGTACTGCAGGAAACAAGTTTTTGGATTTAATTTTTAATTTCAGAACTCCTAGATTGCACTTGATAAGGAGCAAAACCAATTTTAGGATGTAAAGGGTTTTATATTCCAAATATCTGAGCTACAACAGCCGATCGTTTCAATAGAATCTGGTAGTGCTCAGGACCACTGAAAAATCTATTCATATGAACATTATCAATATTATTTATATTGATATGAATGTATTAGTTGTATTATCTATATTCATAGTCATGAGTTTTTCTGACTGCACTATTGTAGCATCAGAAAACCATTTATTACAGAGACAGTATAAAAGTACAACTATTCTTACAATGCATATAGTAACTAGAATTCTACGGTGTGCTCTTGAATAAATATGAGCAGTAAAATAAAACAAAATAAAATAAAATAAAATAAAAATTTAAAAAACCCCATAATTAGAAACCTTTCTTGATACCATCCTGTCTTGTTTTTCTCTACTGATTTCAGTGAGACCAAGCTCTAAATACAAAGTGTATATTGATTCAACCTTTTTTTTTCTTACTTGGGATAAAAGAATAATTAAATGACATGAAAGAAAATAACAAGAAAAATAAAAATACCGCTTCAATTGCCTTATGCCATATTAGGAAAATCAAGAAACTGGCTTGTTGGTTGTCAGTGTAACCAGTGTGCTGTTCATTTCTGAAGCTGCTACCTCTGCTAAGAATAAGCCCCAGAAAACATTCATGGAAATTGCAATTTCTGAGGCACACAGCACAATTTATTTAGGCAGTCAAATTTACGCAGTTTAACAGATTCCTCGAGTCTTGTCTTGCTTTTTCATTAAGCCCTTTAAACTGGACTTCTTGTCAATAAATAAAACTATTGACGTTAAAAGGTCACATCTCTGACCTTTCACATGTTTCTCCTGGGCTGTATCTATATACACTGTATACTTTACCTCGAGAAGAGATTCTTTTATTTAAGAGAGCTTAAACTGTTCAAATTTGTAATGTACTGGGGATTTTGGAATATCTAGAGGGCTTAGTGGATAAAGAACTGACCTTTCATCTCTGAACTCAGTCCCCATCCAACCTAAGATAAGTGGAAGAGTTTTGTGTCAGCTGCCCATGTGATAAAACTAGCTTTCCCTTGTATCATTCAACACAATTTGGCATGACTGGCAGTTTTTTTCTCTCAAGAGAAGCACATTGAATATGGAAAATGAATTGCTTCTGTCTCTTGAGAGGGTGGTCCTCCAGGTTAGGCTTTGAAGTTATAAATGGGAGTGCTGGCAAGCTCGTATTATTGTTGGTTGCTAGCTCCACATCAAATGTATGGATAAGCAGTGGGTCACAATTTTAAATCAGTGGTAGGAGATGATTTACAAACACAAATATGTAACCACTTTTGTGACTTTTTCTCACCAAAATGGGAACTATGCAATGCAGTCCAAAGTCGATACAAGTAATTCTACGCTTGCTTCTGTAGGTAGTAAATTTTGACACATATCACAAGAGGATATGTTTATGTGTTTCCCCCCAGGGAAAAAACTTCTCCAAACTTCCAAAGTACAATTCCCTTATTTCCCTCTACATAAGCCTCCACAGCAGCCAATACACCAGTGGGAGAGTTGGGAAGCCCACTTCTGCCTGACATAGAGCAGCCTCCAAGCAAGGGCTCCGAGGGGCTGCGCTCCCCAAAGCTGCAGAGCTGCTCTCCTCTCACACGCTGAGCGTCACGGCGGGGAGCGCTCATCGACAAGCAGAGCCTTAGACCCAGTCATCTAAGGCAGGTCCCTTGCACAGCACAGTGGTGCCCAAACCACAGTGCTGGCTCTCTGTTTTGTGCTGCATGTGGTGCTTTTCCACTGGGAATAATTTTAAAAAATAAGTTTTGATTTGTTTTGATTGGAATTATGTACTGAGTCTTTGTGACAAACTTTAAAAAGAAACTAACAACCTGAAATGTGAATTCAGTTAATTTTGTTACTGAAACTCAGAACCTGCAATCAGTTAACATGCACCCAGTAATTAACTGGATTTTTTCTGTCTAGTGAATGTATTAATTATCTGCAATATAACATAATGCTCCCTCTTCTCTTGCAGTCCTTAGAATTAAGTTTGTTTCATCTGATACTTTTTATGACTCTTTAGTAATGTAAAATCTTTTTTTAAAATAGCAGTAGAAAATTGCTCTGCAAGAATTTCTGGAGACAAGATATTTTTATACAAAAGAAAACCCACCTTAGTGACACAGAACACACCTTCATTGATTAATTTTATCTTATGATTTATCTATACATCACATAGATGGAATTTTTCAGAAATGCTGTAAATTGCAATTTGAAACCATGTTCCCCTATTCCATGTCTTATGGCTCTGCTGACATGTTTAAAAATCAAGAGAATAAATTTCCTTTAAAGATAGTGACACCTTTGGAATGTTAATAACATAAAACTTTCAAAAGGTAAAATTATTTCTTAGGTGAACTAGCAAAGAAGCAGATTGACTCAGTCCATTTTGCACCTTTGTGCTAGAGAATGGCTGGGTTTAAATTACAGCAGCTTCAGTCTTTGCTTTTCAATCCCTTAATCCTTAAGGAGCAGAGGTTTCGGTTCAAGACAACTTCACACAGAACATAAGAAAAGATTCTGTGAGCCTACCTCAAGTATGATGATCATTTTTTCAGCTGTAATCTTTCACTTCCATCCCATAGCAATAAAAAAAAAAATACCTGAAGAAAACCAGTGTCAAATAATTAATGCATTTTTAGTGAAAGGCTCCTTTCCACTATGGTTTAATACATGTGCATGAAAAGCAGTAAATGCTTTCATGTGAGCCACTTGCAGATATTCGTACCTATGGTTTTCATCACTGTTTTACTGGTATTCCCTCATATTAGAGAGCCTTTGTGATATGCCTGGGCTTGAATGGAAAAGGAAGCTGGCCTGGGAGGTTTTACATCTGGTAGCCAACATCATTATTAAACAAGCTGCGTCAGTTTTTAAAAAAGCTACATAGGTCGAATCAGGGCAATTATGTTCTGATCTAAGTCGCATACATTTGTCAATTATTTCCAGGTGTTCTTGGAACAACATATTTTCCTTATCTGTAATTAATATTTTGATTATTAATAGGGCTGCAGTGAAATGTCAGGGGTCTCTCTGCTTGCCTTGATTTCATAAAAAAATCTAGTCATGACAGTAATAACTTGACAATAATTAGGTTTTAAAGCATTATGCTATTTTTTTAACAGCTATTATTTATAGTTTACAGGTAACTATGTGCTTTACATTGCCCTGTGTGTCTCTGCATTCATACATACGTAGGTATAGTATGCATCTCAGAGAACTAAAAAAACTCATTTGGAAATGAAAGGTAGATGGTTGGAGTGGACAACACAGTAACAACTTTTGGACTGTTATAACAAAACAAAAATTAAAACCTGTATTTAATTTTCTACCTATCATTTTGAGTCTGACGTTATTTCTTAACTTATGCAAGATTGCAGTTGGGCATTCTGAAAACTGTATAATTAGTCAGTGTTTGAATAAGTATTCTTTGCTAATAGAAAACATTCAAACTAACCTCAAAAGTTCAGAAACCAATGTGGCTGGCACAAATAAATCATAAAAATGTTATAAAAAAAAGAAAGGGCAAAATGCCAAATTTTGAAAAATCACAAAGACAGACATTTATGGAGAAACCAAAATGACAAGTCGGGGGTTTTTTGTTAGTTTCCTCTGAATTTATAGGGGATACTCTGTGACATTAGATTAATAATTTGAGGTCAACATTTTCTTTTTTTTAATCTTTCATAATTTTATGGTAAGAAGTGCTGACATTTCAGAATTAGAGAGCTCCGTTCACAGTCTCTTCTGTTTCAGCTGGCTAAAGTAATGCATGACACTTTCTGAAGAATGCAAAATGTATGCAGCAACACAGAGTTAAAAAATTTATTTTTGATCTTCAAACATTGTTTGACCTTAATCAATGTCTTCCAACAAGCTTAATGTGACATAGCCCTGAAACAAAAACACAGAGCTCTCGGGTCCGGCTCTGGAATGAAAAAGCTGTGATTATTAGTCCTCTGTGTGATCTTTTCAGATTGCACTGATGAGATGAAGTTTAATCTCGTTTCTCTCCTCTCCAGTACCACAAACCACAGGCAGTTTAAGGCAGCCTGGAAATCTCTTACATCTGGAAGAGCAATAATTCATGGGATTTCACTTGACAGCCATGACAGGCAGCAGGGCAGCCAGAAACAACTGTCTCTTATGTTGTGCTATTTGCAAAAAGTCAGAAGAGGAGGAGCAGGCACAGGACCACATCCTTCTTTAGCATATGTTAGAGGAGGAAACCCTTTTATTTTCTGCCAGATGCTCCATGAATAGTCCTAAATATTACATAGACAGTAGCTATCACTTCCAAACAAAATTCCTTGGTGTCTGCTAAGCTGCAAAGCATATGAAGGCCTATTGTCTGGCAAAGGGTCATGGTTAAATTTGCACAGATTTTTTTTTATAGATATTTCAGATTCTACGTTATGATTTATAGGCATTTGCACACCCTGCTGTGCATGAATATAATACCATCTTCTGGGCAGGATTATTTCATGAAATGTATATGGGATTTAGCTACAGTAACTTTTACTGGGCAGCTTAGAATGGCCGGCAAAGTACTAGAATTTACTGCAGCACAGCTTGTGCTGTCAGGCTCATGGCTGGTGTTTATGATTTCTGCAGAAGCAGAAATAAACAACTTCTCCTTAATGGCTCTCTTTATGTGTAGGCAGCAGTAGCTCTATCTGGTCTCACAACAGTAGCTGGTGCAGTGGTCTGTCCCATTTCATGTGGAACCAATGTCTGAAAATTTGCATTTCTGCTTTTCTGAGTTTTCAGCGGAAGCGACCGGGAATGAATAAATCAACTGCAAATGTCTGAAGGAGTAGCATTCCATTCGACTGCTTTTTCATGCTATAAATACATCTGGTTAAAATGGCCAGGTTTTGGAGTAAGAGCAAAATGATCAGATTTAATCTTAGTTTGTCTTAGAGTCTATACCCACACCGTAAATACTCTGATATCAACTGAGACCTACTTAAATTACTGTCTTAGGGAAGGAGGCCTGTCTTCTGAGGGTCTGTGGTAAAGCAGCTTAATCAACATTTTTATGGGCATTTACATACGTGCTTAAGTAAAGGCTGAAAAGTGGGTAGGTTTCACCAGTATGCAAACAGATGAATTAAATATCAATTTACTTATATCTGCACATATATATAAAAAGCAGAATAGTTAGAATGTAATTGTCCAAGTTTTTTGATGCAACAACTGTTTTTAAAGTTCAAAAGAATGTCGACACACTCACTGTATATATAAGCAAGCAGAAAATACTTTTTTTAAAAGAAATGAGACAACTACTCTATGCCAAAGAAAAACAATTCCTTTGCCAAACTACACATTGTTAACTTAAAATGTGTTCCATGTGGAAGTAGGAAGACTGATCTGATGGAAAGGCTAGTGATTTAAAGTCAGCTGGCTCTGTGCCTGTCCACTGCACATTCTGGCTTCCAGTTTTACAGCTAGAATTGGAAATATTTAGTTTCTTTTTTCTTTTTTCTTAGGGAGGGGGAGGACATAATTCTTTTTCCTTTTCTAGTGATGCAATGAATTTACCAATAAACTTGCCTATATAATCATCCAGATTTTAAACAAAGACAATACAATTTTGAATTACTTGTACAAACCTCATTCTGTATTTTAAGGACTTCGTTTTATATTAGACTCATTTTCCAAAATTAATTTAACACCACTTTTTTATACCCATCACAGTTTTTCTAGGAAGAAACCCCATCTTTTCAGCATGGAAAAAGTATAAAGAAAAGTTTATATTCTGAGGGAAGTACAGTATCTTACAGGTCACTGTATTTCACCTTTCATTCTCTTAGTATTACCTATGTTGATCAAACCTTTAATTTTTGCCTTCCTTTGCTGCCCATAAGCCATACTGTCCTGTCTCTATATGTGTCCTAAAGGATATTGCAAATACAAAATGTTTAGATAGGCAGAAAGAAAAAAGCTACACTACTAAACGTGAGTGATATCTTAAAAAGAGGCTATCACCCCATGGTATTTTCTGCAGGACTCTCAAAACTTCTTTTGTTATTCACATTAAACTTACATCCATCATCCTGTTTTAGTATATATTTTCCAGCACATGCTGCATGGTAATTATGAATACAGAAGGTTCTATTCATTGTGGAGGTTTTTTTTTAACATTCTTTAGATACACTGAGCACTATAAGGTTGAATTTTGATTACTGGTTTTCTGCACACAAAACATGCTTAAAGCACATTTGCTTTTCTTTTTAGTTTTAAAATATTTCTGAAACATCTAGCAAGTCTCAGGATACTTAAATGGCAGAATTTCAGACACAATTCAGAGCTGTTTACTGCAAATATGATTGTAGAATGCCTCATTTTTTTTTTCTTTTTGCTAGAATACCCACGTTTTATTTATGATTTTGGATTTTATTTCACAGCATTCCAGTTTAGTTTAGCACGATGTATTTAATAACCATGTCTACTGTCTTAATTACCCTATAAAGCAGGGTTCCATTGGCATTTGACCCTCCACAGCATTCCAGAGAAACTGCGGGACCATGATAATTACCAACTGCCTGTGAGAAAATTAAACAAAAAAGGCCTAACTTTTAAACCACCATTTTAAACGACCTATTACATCTCAGGAATAAATCATTGATGAAATAGCCTGCTTAACAGGAAAATAGCTATTCCATAGCAAAGAATTTCCCCTTGCATGATCATGAAGAGAATATTAAGTATTCTTCAGCTCAAAAGGTTAGGTTTTATGTCTGTCCAATGCTTTTTAATGACACATTTTTGTGTAATTTTATTGTAATCAAAGCCTTTTCCTATGTAGGCTGTAGACTATGACTATTTTGTCAGTCTTAAACATTTTACTAGTCAAAGAATAGAAAATCTATTTAAACATGTACCAAGAAAATTAAACATGTACCAAGAAAAAGTGTTTATAAATCATTCACCATTAAAAGAACCTGCATTAATGTAGCTTGATTTCCTTTGATTAACATAGCCATTTGCTGTATATTTTTCAAAAAAGTGTTCATTGATTTAAACTCATAACAGTACACTCTATTAATTGATAACGCAGTTTTAAAAAGCTAATAAATTTTGAAAATCTAAATCATGGTTTGATTTATTTGATCACTCTCTCTTTAGTCTGTATCTAATGGCAATTACTATACCATCCTATGCTCCATTTCTTATTGCTATGCTTAACAAGAATTCTATTTCATCTATCTTTTTATAAATGTCAGTTTGTATTTTTTCTAAATAATTAATCTTGGTTGAACATTGACACTAATTTCCAGATTAGATTAGGTCAGCATTCCTCATAGTGTAAAGTTAGGAATGTAATCAGTAAAAAACAAAGGTTGTTTTTTAAATTCTACAATTAAAAGTATGTTTTTTTCACTTTTACATGTAAAACACAGGAGACACAGGATATAAACCAAGGGAATATGCACCAGTTTTAAAATTATTTCCAGAACATTTTCTAACCCTCCTTAAAACATTTCACTTGAAAGCATCTCTGTTTTCAACAGAAGCAAGTAGAAATGTAATGAACAAAGAGTTTATGGAGGAGCCAAGCCACAAATGAAACTTGAATAGTTTTAGAAAGGGAGTTTGAAAATAATTCTGTGTTCAATCAGAAATAACCATTCTACTCTGTGCCTTATAGCTTAAAAAAAAAAAAAAAAGCGCCTTGTGACATCTATCAGCATGGTTTAAGACCTCTGGCCACGACTTTTATTTAAATTCCAGTTTAATTTATAATCCAAAGCAGAGATTAAATGCATAGCAGGCGACTGAATCCTAGTGGTATATTACAAACTTCTGGGTTTGATGATCCCAGTGCAGTTGTTCCCAGCCCAAATTTGACACTGCTATACCATTGTTCCCATACTACTGTCTACTGAAGTACCACCTGTGTAATCACTTAGACTAGAGCTGGAGTTACTATTGCAGCCTGGGAATTTCTGGAATAACATGTAGTTTAAAATCATAGGAAAATAAGAACAGCCATAATGGTTCAAACCAAAGGTCTAGCTAGTCTCATATTGTGTCTCTGACAACGTCCTGTACCAGATGTCAGGGGGAGAGGATAAGAACCAGGCAAGCGTGTAATACTGTTTCCCATATTCATCTGGCCTTTAGCTGTAATTCAGACTTCTTGAATGAGATTCTTTTGTATTTATGTTTTTTCTCAATAAACTGGAACACATGACATTTTTAAACATCCACAGAATATAGCAATGAGTTCCACAGCTTAGCTATATGTTGTAGAAACCTCTTGTTTATTTTTAAATTTCCAGCTGTTTTTTTCATCTGGTAGCCCACATGCTTGTATAGGAAAGTACAGGGGATCAATACTTTCCTGTGTGCATTCTCCAGGATGATTAGAAATTGTGTGGACATTCATCAGTTGCTCCCTTAACTATTTTTTGTTATTTTATTATTTAATCTCTTTTCTTTTCTTTTCTTTTCTTTTCTTTTCTTTTCTTTTCTTTTCTTTTCTTTTCTTTTCTTTTCTTTTCTTTTCTTTTCTTTTCTTTTCTTTTCTTTTTTCTTTTTTCTTTTCCCTTCCCTTCCCTTCCCTTCCCTTCCCTTCCCTTCCCTTCCCTTCCCTTCCCTTTTCTCTTCCCTTCCCTTCCCTTCCCTTCCCTTCCCTTCCCTTCCCTTCCCTTCCCTTCCCTTCCCTTCCCTTCCCTTCCCTTCCCTTCCCTTCCCTTCCCTTCCCTTCCCTTCCCTTCCCTTCCCTTCCCTTCCCTTCCCTTCCCTTCCCTTCCCTTCCCTTCCCTTCCCTTCCCTTCCCTTCCCTTCCCTTCCCTTCCCTTCCCTTCCCTTCCCTTCCCTTCCCTTCCCTTCCCTTCCCTTCCCTTCCCTTCCCTTCCCTTCCCTTCCCTTCCCTTCCCTTCCCTTCCCTTCCCTTCCCTTCCCCTTTTCTCTTCTCTCTTCTCTCAATCACTTATCTTTCCCATAATGCAGCCCCCTGACCTATTGTATAATTTTCAATGTATAGAAGCATTTCCATACCTCTGATCACTTTTATTGTTCATCTCTGTCCTTTTATTTTTGCAGTTATAGGATGTTTTTTGGATAGAAGAAACAGAAATTACTATTTTCTTGTTTAAAATTTCATATAGTAATGCAATTTAATCGTATGCCTTAAGATGCTGCCTACAGGAATGTGTACAAGAATCCAAAGTCATGGTAATTTTGATTTCTCTAACACCGAAACTCAGTGTAGTAGGTTCAGTCCCTAGAAGAGGCTAATAGCCACATCATTTAAGTCTTTTCCAAGTTCTAAGTAGCTTAGTCTTTTTGAAGCCTAAATTCTGATGCTGTAATTAAGGGCCATAAGGCACTCTATCTGAGCATCTGGCACACACCAATTGCCTGTACATTTCTAGTATAAAACCTTGTCAGGAAATTCTTCACAGCCAGTGCTTCCCTTCATTATCCAGAGCACTAGTCTGGTCTGCAACTCAGTGTCACAAGTACATGTTTTATCCAAATCTCTATACCCAGACGTGGAGGAGAACTGTACCTTTTAGGGACTCTTGGCCCTATCTTTTGAAATCAAAAGGCATCTGAGATAGCACTAATCCCTTCAACTCAGGTGCTGTATGAAGCAGATTCTTTGGTCAGCTATGGACTACTACAGCTGTCATTATCATTCTTGCATAGGGATAAGCACTAAAAATCTCCCTTTGAACTGGGCACTGAAGAGCAGGAGCTGAATTCACATGATCAACTCCCAAGACTGACTGCCACATGAGGAGTTTCAAGACCCAGGAAGAAAGCAGAAGTCTTTCACATCCCCCTTGACTAGATACTTCTTGGAAAATCTAAGGAAAATGGTCTCAAGAAAAAATACCTTGTAGGGAAGCAATGCCTCTCTGTAGTTGCCTAGATGTTGTTATAGGCCTCCAAACCTCGGATCCTGTTTCACAACAGATTTCTAATCTTCCTTCTCTTATTAAAATCAGGCTTTCCCTTGCAAGTAGAAAACTCCATTTAGCCCTGTCAAAATGAAAATTATCCCCAGTCTAGTGATCAAGGCTTTATCTTGTTTTTCATGTGTCTGAAAATGGTTTCCAGAATTAGCTACTCCATCATCTTTCCAGGAACTGAGGTGAGGTTCACAGGCTTGGAGTTCCTTAGGTCCTTCTTTTTATTCAGAAGTGACATCTTCTTTCCTCCTTGGATAATTCTCCTGATTGTCATGATTATTCAAAGATTATTGAGGGGCCTTGCAAAGAAGTCACTCTGCTACCCAATGGTCCTGCAAAGGGCCACAAAGATGGTGAAAGGACTGAAGCATCTCTCTGAAGAGGAAAGGCTGAGAGAGCTGTTACTGTTCAGTCTGGAGAAGAGAAAGCTCAGGAGGATCCCATTAATGTGTATAAATACCTGAACAGAATGTCAAAGAGGACAGGAAGTGTCCTCTTCTCAGTGGTGCCCAGTGACAGGACCAGAGGTAATGGCAATGGACAGGAGGTTTCCTCTGGACATCAGGAAACACGTTTTCATGGTGAGGGTTACTGAGCACTGGCACAGGTTCTCAGGGAGGTTGTGCAGCCATCATCCTGGGAGACACTGAAAAGTGGTATGGACATGGTTCCTGACAATCAGCTCCAGGTGGCCATGAAAAGAGGGATTGGGCCAATGACCTCCAGACGTCCATTTCAGCCTGAACCATTTTGTGATATTATAATTTCACCAAGCAGATCCTGATGAACTCAGTTTCACCTAAGTTAACTTGTTCCACACAGGCTGATTTTAGGAAAGATTCATTACCTAAAAAAGAACAGAGAAACACCAAAGGTAAGATAGGCAGAGCCTTGATTTTGTCTATTCTGTGATGACTTTGTGTCATATAATCAGTGCAGTAATAATGGATAGGAGTCGTAAGGGCCAAATAAAGGATCCAGTTAAATAAAGAAGGAGTTCCAGAAATTTAATTTGAATTTTGAATACAAAATAAAAGTGGAAATTTTCAAAATTTTGCTTGCAACCTGTAATTGCTTGAATTTGGTGGAAATAAAAGGAAAGAAAAATCATCAAACGAAGAAGAAACAACAAATGGAGAAGAAAACCAGACTGATATCTTCTCATAGATTATCCTCTGTGAGAAGAAGTTTAGAATTCAAAAGTCTTCCTCTTCAAGGTGAAACATGCTTCCTTCATGTTCCCATCAAGTTCCAGTATTATAGCTGTGGCATAAGGTAGAATAAGAGTAGATCTTTTGCTTAAAATTACTCAACAACACACATACAAAGACTTAAAGCCAAAACCCAAAAGAAAATTCACACCAAAATGGACTAGCTATACTAGTAGAAAAATAACAAGGCAAGTGGAGTAATCATTCAGCTATAGCTGAAGCTAAATTCTGCATCAGTTTACTGCCTATCAAGAATAATTCATGTAAGCCACATGAATTATTGGTCACTTACCTGGGCTTCAGGCATATATCTTTCTTCTTTTTGATCTGAGGCAAGAACTTGAACATAGGCTTCACTTCTTAAGATTGGTTAGCATGATGGTCGCTGTATTTTTTTTGCTATAGCCATCCCACTGTATAATCCATTTTAGATTTGCTGGTAAACAAAAAGGGAGAATTGGAGCAAGATGCTTTATATACCTCGTCTTTATACCTAGGCCACTTAGAAGTATTCCTGTGAACATAAATATGTCTTAAGCTTTTTTTACACCATTTTGCATTAGAAATCCTCATTTCAGCATCTCAGAGTCTGTCCTTCTGGATGCCAGTTCCTGTTAGTCCTATGTCACCACAGCAGCTCCAATTGCTTTTTGCACCAGAAAACAGTCTTGCCTTCTACTGTATGTTCAGATGCTGATCAAGAATGCATTTTTATGGACCAGCTTTGCAGTTCCAGTATTGTTTCCTTCTTCTGAAAACAAAGAAATTTATCTGCATCATACTGGTACAGTGCACTAAGCCCATCTACATGTCTACCAGCTTGTCAGTGCTCATTGAAAACTTTGAATTTTGTGCTACATGCATGCAGTGTTATGTCCTGCCCAATCAGTTAAGTCTGTACTTGTAAGCAGAGAAATTATTAAAAAGGGCTATGAATATTTAACCCTATCAGTCCTTTTATAACAAGTCAAGAGACTAGTTCTGGAGACCCTTAGCCAAACTTAAAAAAAAGAAAAATTCCTGCTATTGCTTCTCATGTGATGTAAGTTAATTTTTATGTTATATTCCCAGAGATCTCTGTTGACCAGATGTTAGCAAGCACTCTGTGGCTGCAGAAAGCATATCAGGAAGTCAAAGTGACCAAAATTCTTGTTTTTCCGTGAATTTCCTTGCTGATATAGAAAGACCACTTCTTCAAGGTACCAGGTTTTATATACCTGTCCATTAACAACAGCTTTTCAACAATACAACTTTTTAAATTTTAGTTTCATCTTTTGATATTTATATTAAAGAAAAAGACTGTCAGGAGATAGACTTAAAATAATAAAATTGTTTGTCACACCTCTGAAACAATCATTGTCTGAAGCTGGTTTTCAAGCAAACACCATGTAATTAGGAGATACACCTGCTCAAGACTTGAGCCATGCCTGTTATTTTACATCCAAACTAAAAGAAAGAATTCCAGGACTTCTATTTCAAAATGTAGGTGTAATATTCCTGAAGGAAACCACAGATTTTATTCTTCTACACACAGGACAAACTAAAATATTTTTTGATGTTCAAGATACTTTTCTATTACTTTAGATGATCCATAACAGCTTCTATAAAACAAAGCATTATTTGTTTGCTCAAAGCAGCATAACAAGCATAGCAAGTGGATGAAGTAGGAACAGCCATATGCCCTCACTGTTTAACCATATTTATTTTACTGTTGACAAGTTCCACTCAGCTGACACGCTGAATTCATAGGTGAAGGTTATTGCCAGCCTTTGTGGAACCAAATGCATATGTTTCCTTCAGCTGCTGATACTTACACCATTTTTAGAGACTTTTAATAGATTACTGTCCCCTTTCATCTCAGATTTTGGCTGAGAAGATAAAAAATTGTTAAGCTTATCTGACTTCTCTAAATAGCCAGGTATAGGGAATACAGACAGAGTTTCCAGGTTCTCTATTGTTTCAACAACAATTCTTTTTAATCTGTCCAATAATTTATTTTCTTCATCATTGTTTGCCTTCTTCAAACATTCCCCAAAACTCTTCTTGGAACTACCCACCCAGGCAGGATAAGCTCAGCGAAATTAACTCTAGGGTGAGAGTTAGTATTCATAAAAATAATGCAGATGTCTCATGCTCTTCAGCAACCAATGAGTATTACTGATATGATTCTCCCGTGGCTCAGAGGTAAAGATGCATTGCTATCAAAGTTGTTTCCATTTGCGAGAGCAGCTAATTTTGCACAGCACAATGTTGTGGAGACAACAGTGGTGGTGGTACCAGAGCCCATGGAGCAGTTTATATTGTATATGAGCAAGAGATGGAGGTCTTTGATAAGAGATGATGCAGGGGGGTGGCTTTAATGCTCCAATTCATTTTCTGTGTGAGAGGGAGGGATGGCCTATTGAAAGTTTCATTTTAGGCTAGTTAACTAATACTGCCCCTTACTGATTCTTCAGCCATGCTCAATTAGAGAGAATCCTTTGTCCTGACACCAGTCAGGATTACTACGATTCATCAACTTTACCCTGAAGAGTGCTTTTATACCATCTAGACCTCTTAGCTCTAGCTGTGAAATGCCTAGTCACAAGGTTGCCAGCAGATAATTTTCCTTGTCCCTGTAAATAGTAGGCCACTACAGGTACATATCCAAAGCCAACTAATAATAGGCAATCTAAATATGTAGCAAGTGTTGTATATTTGGAAATTAATTTAGAGTAGCTGTTAGCACATGTATTAAGCTGCGCCAGGAGTGTAGAAATACATCAAATAGCAAGGCACGATTTTTTTAGAGACATTAACAACTTCAATGCTAGGAGTAGCTGAACTTATCAGATGAGAGAGCTGCTATACCCTCAAAATAGCTTTACAACATCTTGGACAAAGGCTCCAAAAAAAACCTCATTGGCTTCAGAGTCAAGAAGAAGTAACCACAGACAACACAATACATCAGTTGCTGCAGCTGAAAAAAAGCCAGGCTTTGCCAACACAGCTTGTAAACTACAGAAGGTCAAATCCCAGTGATTCAAAACATTTGCATACACTTCTATGAAAACCAAATGTTTTCCCTTTAATTCAAACGAACATGAAATTAAACTAACAATAAAAATTGAAATGAAAATTCTGGCAAGCATGTTGACATGCAGAAAAGAATAAGGTTTCTCTGCAGCATTAATTAAAGTGTGAGTCATAGTAGAGACTATCTCATTGCAATCTCATTTGTAACTAGTGGTGATGTGGTAGACTTCAGTTAGCCCAATGAGTATTGGCAAGATTTTAGCTGTCTTTCATGATTATAGTTGAGGAAACTGTTGATCACCAATTATAACCTGGTATACAAAAGGCCAGAAGTAACTCAAATAGTTCACCACTTAGTATGGCTGTTTTTTTTTCTATTGAAAAAATATGGCAATAAAATTTTCACAGGTTGAATCAGCCCTGCTAGAGACGAGCATCTAAAAATTCCAATTTTTAATATTCTGATTTACTTAAAAACATTTAAATATGATATATTTTATTCTATTATGTATTTCTTTACAAAAACCTCTCATACGGTCAGAAAACCAGAAATAAAAGCACTTTCAAACTAGTGGGAATAGGCTAACCATGATCTGTAGAAAATGTGTTATATTGCCTAACTAAAATCTGAGAGCAAGAAAAAATGGTTATAGCATTTTTATTTTCAGGAAAGGACCAAATTATACGATGGATTGGAACAATTCATCAACTCACACAGTAGTGTGTGCCCGCAGCCCAGAAATGCAACCGTACCTTGGTCTGCATCAAAAGCAGTGTGACCAGTAGGTCGAAGGAAATGATTCTGCCCCCCTGCTCTCATGAGACTCCACCTGGAGAGCTGCATCCAGCTCTGGGGTCCTTAGCACAAGAGCAGGTGGCCTTTTGGAGTGAATCCTGAGGAGGGCTGTGAAAATGACCAGAGGGCTGGAGCACTTCTGTGAGGAAGGCAGGCTAAGAGAGTTGGGGCTGCTCACCTTGAAAAGAAGGCTACAGGAATACCTCATGGCACCTTCCAATACCTAAAGGGGGCTACAATAGAGCTAGAGAGGGATTTCTGGCAAGGCAATATAGTGACAGGACAAGGAACAACAATTTAATTTAGATTAAATATTAATTAGATATAGAAATTTGATACTGTGAGGGTAGTGAGGCAGTGGAACAGGTTGCTCAGAGAAGCTGTGGATGTCCCATCCCTGAAAGTGTTTAAAGCCAGGCTGGACTGGGCTCTGAGCAATGAGGTTTAGTGGAAGGATTCCCTACCTATGGCAGGGAACAAGTAGAAACAAGTTGATATCTTAAGGTTCATTCCAACCCAAACCATTCTGTGAGTCTATGAAGTAATGAGTATCAAGAAAGGATAAAGATTTTTTTTCTAAAATTCAAAATTGTTTTTACTGAAGTCAGTGTGGCCTTTGTATTGATTCAGACAGAAGCACAAAATGCTTCAAAGTTAGCACAGTAGTAAATATTACAAAAAATCCATAACCCTAAACCAAAGCAAACAGAAAAATAAACTAATTAAATAAGTTAAGTTCTGGACATTGTTTAAGAAATTGCAGAGTACACATGGTTATACTGTTAAGTAAAATTTTTTTCAAAGTATTGTTTCTACCCACTGCAGATGAATACAACCAGTAAAGCTATTTAAGAATAAGGTGTGGCTGAATAGAAAAATGTGTACTGGTTGGAACAGTGACTTGGGGGAAGTTAAGATCCTGGGACATGCAGCTCCTGCTCCCTGCTGTAGGCTGATTAGTATTCAATGACCAGGACGATCACAATCCCAGTGTTGTAAACTTGAATTCCACTTTTCTAGCAAGGATTCATTGGAATGTTTTCCATGTCTTTGACAAATTTTGAATTTCAGTGGACAAATAAGTGGATTTTTTGCTAGATTTTGGTATACAAAACCACAGTCCCTTTAGTTCTTGGCAATGTAAAGAGAAATTATTTAAGTTACATTTTTCATCTCCATTTCAAATTTTGTCTGGCACCAGAAATATCTTTGCACAGCTTAAGCAAAAAAAAAAAAAAACAAACAAAAAAAAAAGAATGCACCTTACTTTTCAAGAATTTCTGTTTTTCACTGCCAGCTCCCACCTCTCTTCCCTGCACATTTTTGTCACGACTCATTCAGAGTGGCTTTCCTGTGAGCTGGAAGAAAGTCAGAATTAGGTCACACACATATAGACTCACACATGTATCTGTACAAAAGTCTCTGTATTTATGAAAAGTTTGGGACAAATCCAATCTCTGGTGTCAGTGAGTCAATTAACCTTCAAATCCTGTATTTCTTAGGCATTCAGGTGCTAGTATGTATTGCCTCCTACATACTGCATTAGTAACAAAGACAATTCTTCTCTGATACACTATATGTCTTTTCTACCTCAAAACAAACAATTTAAGATAATTAAAGAAAAAAAGATAGAAACTCAATTATCCTGTATGGCATACATTTTAGATGTCCTCATTTGATGTGTTTTACCTAATTTACTTTAACAACAAACCAAGATCCTAGAAAAAAAAAGATTTTGCACATAGTGCTCTGTAAACCTGAATGCTTCTAATGTACTAGATATGATTTCTGAACTGAAGAGAATTTTCTGAGTGTCATTACTGTGTCTGCCTTCTCAGCAATCACAGAGGCTCACATCTATCATTTCCTTTGTTCAGTGAGAGACAGACTTCTTGCCATGAGAAAAAAAATAAGGGGAAAGACTGGAAATATTTACTGTGATGCAACGGAAAAAACCCAAAGATCCAGTCAAAATGCTCCCTGCAATTTATATTTTAGAGAGTTACATATAAATTGGTACATATATATATATGCACACACGTTTGTGAATTATACTGATGAAATTAATATTTTATATGCTTAAGGTATCCACTGTTAAAATAATTTTGTAATATAATCAATTATGTGGGTTTTTATCTGTAATTTAAAAAAATCTATGTACTTTTAAAATAATAACTTGATGAAGTATGTGAGATGATAGCAAAATCCTGTGTTTTCATTTACACTCATCTCTTTCTAGAGTTATTCAAATTAATCATCTTAAATGGAATGTATATTAGCTGTTTTTCAGACCCTTTTAGCTATGCTTTTAGTGTATTACTAATTTTTTAAAATCAGATTTTCTCTGGAAGCAGCTAATTTTTTTTTAAATGCCTTATCACACTGGATGTATGCAAGAGTCATCTAGTTTTTCAAAGGAGACATTCAATTAGAAAATCTGACTTAAAGATTTTTGTCCTAACTGGAAATTTTGTCATGAATGGACATTGGGTAAAAATGTTGCATTTTATTCCAATAATGCATCTGGGACATTTGTTTGCACTTCTTTGTCGCACTTGTTGGGCAGTGATGCCATTCTCAGGTGTCACACTGCAGGGAACTGAGCTGCTCACATGCACACATGACCCTTCTCAGCCCTAAGCTGAAGCAGATAACATATATTAGTGTATGAATTTGAGAAAAAAAGGGGTTTTCTTCCTGGAGCATCCTCAATGGGACTGAATAGCTCCCTGGGAATCCTCAGTTAAATTTTTCACTTTCCAGATACCAGTATATGCTCCTCCTTCCCACATATGCTTTACTTATTTGGCTGGGTGATGTACACTCATAAACAGAAACTACCTTTGGCCACTGGTTGCACTGAGGATGCTGCCCATCCTGGGATTTCAGATGGACTGACCTTTAATTTTTTAGTACAAGAGATGGAGATTGTTTTCACCCTCCTAAATCACTGCAGCAAAAATGATTAGGCAAACTAAAGTACTACAATGAGTATTACTCTAGGCGTCTCTTCAGAATCATGCTAAAATAATTCAGATATATTTCAAAAAGTAAAGGAGTAACTGTTTTACAACTTGTGTAGCTGCAGCTTAAAAGATGAAGGAAGGTAAGTGTCAAATTATTTACACAAAAGTATACCAAATAATGCTAATAACATAAAGGTCTGATCTTATTAATGGACACTTGTGTCTATGCTTTAGCAAGTTTTATGAAGAATTCTATAAAATGGGGGCACATTTGCCCTGATTTTTTTCCTGAAATTTTACTGTTCCTTCAGTGTCAGTGTCAGCTGCTAAATATGCCTTTTCCTTTTTTAAATACTAAGTATCTCTAGGTAATTTTTAAAAATACAGTTCTCCTTGTCCCACAACTACCTGCTACATGGGTAGAATAATCATTGATATCCCTTGTCACAGCTGACCACGTATAATTCCTAAAATTATTTTTTCTCAGGCATTATTTCAGTTAAAGTCCCTGTTGTGACATGGGTGAGAAACCACAGCTTCTGGGTCTATATTGAAGCCAACTGCCTCACTTTTTTTTCCCCCCTTTTTTCCACAAGCACTAATAAAATACAGGAATGAAGGGAGGTTTCCCTCCCTCATTAAAAGCATGATGTGTATAAAAATTATGAATTAAGAATTTTATTTACACATTCCCCCTTCTTTCTTCTTTTCAGTTCCTCATGATCATCTCTCCTTTATTGGGAAAAAGCTAACATATCACTGAGATGAAGTGGATCAGTTCTGAGTTTCAATAAACCTATGTGCTGCTGTCTGTTCAGCCCTGTGAATCTTTAAGAGATGCACTGAGAATGAAATGAGATCATCTACCTGAAATTACCTACCAGGAGATTCAATGGCTGCAAAGAGTAGGTGAAAATCTTCATGAATACTTGCTTCAGGAAAAGGAAGTATGGTGAGCATGACTGAAAAGCAGCCGTGGCTTTTCAATGTGACTTATAGATCCATTACAATTTACAGGAACAGCCACTGGTAGTAGCAAAAATCCAGGCAGATTTAAGTAACTAGGCTGCACTAGCAACAACATTTTCAACCAAGCAAAGGAATTGTCTCACAAACTAGCCCTTGTCTTTCTGTTTTTGTTCTCTGCCCTTTTCAGAATTTGCTGCTAAGCTAGAACCTGGCCCTTCCTTCTCTACAGCTCACCCATGACTTGAACAGTTTAGTGATGGATCACATAACCCACAATGCAGCTAAACACCGATCCTGCATCTCACACATTAGTTTTAATGGTGCTATCCACTGCATTCCATTGTCTGGTTTGGCTCAAAAGCTGAAATGAATCTGCTTTTCTGTAAAAATTAACTGGTGATGCTCAGTAATTCAGTAATTGGTATTTGATAACTGGCACTTTTAAGTTCTATATGGCTTTCAACCTGAAAGCCCAGCTTTGAATGCAGTTCTTAGTAGTGCCACTTGTTTACATGCAGTTTTACATCCCATTCACTTTTGGGTGATTCTTACACTTTAAGTGCATGAGAGACCAGCAAGAAGGACATGAAGTCAGTGTGTTTTCTGGCCCATATAAAACAGAACTGGATGCTTATAATGCTCTTTTAGGGTGAGTACCTGGGGTGGAGCTTTAAGTCTGTCTTCTGGACATTATGTTTTATGTGTTATTTTATTTCTAGCACCCTGTTTGTGCATCATGATCTGGGTGCAGCACAGAGGAGATTCATCTGTCTCTTTCTACTCCTCTGCTCCCCAGCTCTCAGACTTCCTCCTCTCCTCAGCCATCAGGCAATGAAAATGCTCTGGCAGGGTACTTTAAATATATTATTGCTTCTGGGCTCTCTGCTGATTGGAAGGAGTTGTACAGTAAAAAGGTGCAGAGATGTTTGTGTGATAAATGGGAATATATAGACTAGGATGCTTGGCAGGGCTGAAAAAACACTGTCATGTGCATTCAAGATGGAAGGGAAGGGAGGGGAGGGAGACACGAGCTGTTAAAGTGAGTGGCAGCCACCTACAAACCTAATTCAAATAAAACCCCTCAGAGCAGGGGGACGTACCCCTCCATTTTGCACCCCCACGGAAGGATCAAAGCGAATAGCAGCCCTCGCTGCCGCTGCCTGAGCCTCTGCCTCCGAGCCCCTCCTCAGGGCCAGCAGGCCCGGGAGGCGCCCGGGTCACCTCGGCGTCCCCTCGGCCCAGCGCCGGGGGTGGGCAGGAGCAGCACGCCGCAGGCTCAAATGCTGGAGCAGCCAATGCAGTGCTGCAAGGCCGGCACAGAGCTCCAGGAGCCGCCGAGGCTGCCCGAGGCACCGAGCCTCCCGGAGCTCTGCCGAGCGGCGCGGCTCTGCATCCCAATGCTCGCCCGGCGCTGTCGTGCGGCCCGGCCCGGCCCGAGCGGGGGAAGGAGCCTGCCCGCCACGCTGCTGCGCGTCCTCTCTGGGGCTCCAGGGGAGGCACGGCCTTCAGCTGTACTTCTGCTGGATGAAAACTGAAAATATCTGTAAATGATTAAAATGGTAGGAGAGGAACAATCATAAATATTCATCATCTATCACTACTGATTTATTTTCCTAATGCTGTTGTTACTCATAGGACCAGATCTGCCTTGTTTTGCCTTCAGAGGCATATGTACAGCACACTAGAATTTGGAAATAATTATGTTTGTAGAAATTTAAAACATCACATAGTTAAGGGGAATTACAGGTATGACCTTTGTGAACTGCTGTCAGATTTTTTTATGTTATCTCCAAAATATAACAAACAAAATCACACGGTATTTAGAAGGTTCTGTACTTTTCAAACACACCTTTGCAAGTAGTACTAAGGGAATATGATGCTTTAAGAATTAATGCAACAGCTTGACCTGTTCCAGAGAACAGCCTAATTATTGTTTTTATGCTATTTCAGCGAGATAGGTATTTCTTCTTTGTTTTTTTTTTTTGTTTTTCCAAATGAAAGAAGTTACATTTATCACTCTTGTATATCCAGCATGATTTCATCTTAAATTACTTTGTTGGAACTCACAGAGCTTTATTGAAGAGTGAGATGAATAGCAATATATTTGAGGTACCTGAAATTTAAGAGAAAAACAGTGTAATATTGAAAAAAATCTGTTGTTCATCTGGTACTACTTTTTTTCTTTAAAAATCTCCTTTAGTTTGCAGTCAAATGTTCTTTTCAGGCATGTTTTGACGTCATATTTTGCATAGAAACTATTAATCTACAATATGTATGGCAATAAGTAGGAAAAAATTGCAATTTTTCGTACAACAAACTGCTGCCCTTCTATTTACTATACAAGACAAGTTTTCTGAAACACAGGGGTTGTTTTTATTTTTTTAATAGTTATGTGGCTCAGATCCAGCAAGCAAACCCGTTTTACTGATGGGGTCTCTACTTATCCAGTGTTTCTGTCATCAGCCTGACCTTGCAGCTTTCTACAGTGCCATTATACCCTGGGTGCTGGCTTATTTTCATACAGCAGCCCCCAACTACTTGATCCCACTTCATCTACTTCATGGACACAGACATTTGTTGGGCTTATTAGCTCAGCAGGAGCCTTATCATATTTTGTATCTGAGGCTGTTGGAGATGTCAAGAGATGGAAATGCTGTGTAGCTTTTTATCCTCTCTTCTTGCACTTTCTCTGAGAGACCAACAGTGCATTTGGATTCAATGCTCTCCTGCCACTAGCTGCTGAGATCTCTTTAAATATGTCTAGCTTTGCCATCTGTACCAATAACACTGCAAAGGCTTAGCCATGATTAGGCTGTCAAGATTTATTAAGTTAAAAAGTATCAAAGTTTCTTGCTGCAACCCCAGACCTTTTAAGAGTCCACCTTCTTTAGAAACCCTTCCCCCTCCTGACTAACACTACAGTCAATGTGCTTCGCTTGACCTTGACCAACATATGCACCCGGGGAACACTAATGAATTTGGGCCAATTCATCTTGGAACTCCAAATTTAATCAAGCTGACATGCCAGGGAAAGCAGACTGTAATTAACTCCTAGCATTTTAGGTAATCTGTAAATTTCATAAACTTAGATCAATCTGTTTCTGTGGTATTAAGCATTTTTTCATGGATTTGTTTAACAGACTAAAATTGTTAAAATAATACAATAACAACAATTAAAAAGAAAGTGTTGTATCATAACACTAAATCCCTTTAAAAATTACTATTAGTCCAGCAGAATAGGATGCCACCAAACAATGTATACTTAGCAGCCTGCCTAGTAAAACCAAGTGAATCCAGTGTTTTCATTTCTTTTTGAAAATGAGTCATCCACTCATTTCATGATGTGCATGTTATGAAAATGTATAACCAGTGAAAATAAAATAGAAAAAATCATTTGCTCAGTGTTATCTTTCAATTAGTTTAATTTTGATGAAGAAGAGATAGGAGCATTAAAAACTAGCCCATAGGGCTCCTGTTTTGTTCTGCTTCATTTTATTATTATTTGCATAATGGTAGCACTTAGAGGTCCTGGCCAGGATCAAGGTCCCACTGTGTGAAGTGCTGTATGAATACAAGGTTCCAGTCCTGAGGGGAAAGGAAAAAAAAAAGAAAAAAAAAAAAAAACTCCAGTAAAATATTGATTAAAATAAAAAAATAAAAAGAAGAAAAGGAGAAAAAAAAATAACCACCAACCCACCCACCACCCTAAACCAGACTTTTCTGAGACTAATACTTAAATCTCCAGGCTGACATAGTTCCTCAGTATTTTTTTAATTCTTTTCAGTCTGCACGGAGCATCAACAGCACACCTAAGCTCCAGCCTCTCCACAGTGGTCATGGTAGGTAAGAAATTTTGAGGTGGCAACAAATATAACGGAAGAACAAAGTCGGTGCTCAAGCAATCAAATTATTATTTGTGGATTTAAAAGGAAAAAGCCCAACTAATGAAGACTAAAACTATCACTACATTTACAGCATATCATGTCAGAAATTATAAACCTTTGATCTTTTAAATGTAGGAGTTAAGAAAAATATTAAAATCAAGACCATGCCAAAGACTGAAACGTATACATATATATATGCATATTGTATAGACGTATTTCCTGCAGACCTTGTTAAAGGGAAGCAATCAAATAACATCAGATATTGCTTCAATCAAATAAATGTTAATTATTTAAGAGCAGAGGCAGAGAAGGGCCAGAGCCATTAATTTAGGTTCCCTTCCTCAAAATGTGTTTCATAAAACACCTTTAAGATCTAACATCAACATCTAACATCTAACATTAAGATTACCTAACGCCTTTAAGATCTTTCTATTTTAGTCTAAAAATCCATGAAGATTTTTAAGGCAGATAGCAGCACAAAGAACTACAGTGAAGATGAAGTTCACCTACTCCTGATGAACTTTACAGTCTTCCTTTTCAAAGAGAAGGATGAACAGCATTTTACTGATAACTAATGAAAATTCTTCACTGTTGCAGTTTGTACATACTTAAATAAATGCTTTCACAAATGAATGTACAGGGAGTGATGAAAGGCAGCATGTGCCTTAACCTTTTCATGCTGATTATGGTCATTGTGGCTAGAAGGGAAGAATAAGGTCTGTGCTCAAACAGAACATGCAAACACACACACACACACACATTCACACACTGTGTTTACGCACCTAATAATCATATATAGCAACACATATATTCTATAGGATGAGATTTTTGACTCTGTTCCAAATGTTGATGCCATTTTAGATGGACAAATCAGTCATGCAGTGTCTTTTATGAACATTTTTCTCATACTGAAGAAACCACAGCATAATACCATATGATCACAGAAGATTCTTTACTGTCTTGTGGCCAACATAGTCTTTCATTTCTAAATACACTGGACCAAGGGGAATAAAACCAATTCAAGGCCTCCCTTCTTCATGAGGCTGGAAAAGCTTGGCATAAATTGTTTCTTCTTTCTCTTGGTATATGACTATGCACATTCATGGGTCTCAATTACAAAAACAAATATCTGGTTTTTGTGTAAGCTCAGAGAGCAGAGCAATGTATCTTATGTGCCCTCAGTCTATAAAAATGAAAAAAATCTACTCAGGCCTCTTTCTTAATGTATATAGTATCCAGGACTTTATTTTGAACTATGCAGAAGCACAATTCAAATACTCAAAAAAGGTGGAGTCTCCATAGGCATGGCCAATAATGTGCTATATACTTTCAGAGCTTTAAAAAATGTCTTCACGTATGTTGTTATGATTTATTAAGCAAATTCTTGACCCTAATAGCTAGTAAAAGCTAGCAAAGTGCAACTGGCTACTTTAATGACCGGAAACATAAATGCTGGTTCACAGAAAGTAATCTCCCAACCATCATAATGTGCAATAGATCATTCAGGACAGTAAGCACTTGACCAAAATGATCTCACCTGCTGTCAAATACCCTCTAAAATCCTTTTCTTGACTGGTCAATGAGAAAACTGTGATGCAAAGATATGTCTTACACCAAGATATTGCAGACATCATCATCAGGCTACATGCAGGAGCAGAAAATGCAGATTGTTTGGGTGTTGGTGATGGGCGGCTTCCAGTGACTGGGTGACGAAATATCCAAGGTGGTGCAGAACCATTTCTAAGTAGACCTCAGCTGACTGTGAGATGGTTATCAATCTATAGGTTACCTATATGGAGCCCTGCATGGATTAATCTTACTTCTTCTTTTCAGAGATCCCTGGAGATAATTGCAATACCACAGTTTTGCTGAACTTTTACCAGCTCCACCACCTCCATCTTAGCCTCTACAACCAATGTTATCTCCCAAAGGAGGGAGCATATAATTATGAGAAAAGTTTAAATTGATGCAAGGACCTGAGGAGCTAAAAGGCCACTCATAGCTGAACAAGACGCTTAAAACTTTTAAAACAACCTCCTAAAGGAAAAAGTAAGTTAATGCAAAACACTGAAAGGGGCAATCAGTAATGTTGACTGTACCTTCTACAGAGGATATGCCCTCACTAGCTGATAATGTAGAACAATCTTGAGGCTGCATTAGATTCATTGATAGTCCTGACTACAGAGATAATTGTGGTAAGAAATGGTTGCGCTCCCACTTCCCCCAGAGACTGTGCCTATTGCTGTCAAAGGAAGATCTGGAAACTGTGATTCATGCTTTTATCTTCTCCATGTTCCTAACTTAGGGCTAAGGGCTCCACAGAAGTTTCATCTCGTTCAACACTCAGCAGCCCACCTCTTAAGCAGGAAAACCTGCCAAGAGATCATAATGGAAATCTGCACACTCTAATGGATTTCTGCATTCATTATCCAGATACAAATCAACTTCCTGGTCCTTATATTTAAGGATATTTTAGATACTGGCTTTTAGCCAAGATCTACCATGCAACTTTTCTTATTGAAAATGCTGAAGTGTATGCAACCTATGTTCAAATGCTCAGAAGTGTTTCATGTATTAGGCCCTGCCCTGGAAGGAAAATTTAACAGAATTCAAGATGTAGTGTGAATCCAATCATCTCACAAGCAAAGCTTCTTGTGATAGTGTGGCTTTAGGAGGAATGACAAGAGGTAAAAGAAAAAGAAGGAGTAAAGTGAGAAGAAAATACCAAGGAAAACATAGATGCCTCCAAAACTTATCACGTTGAGTACAGATATGGACAGAAGCTCTTTGTAGACATCCGTAATTTACTTTTTAGTGTGAGAGTTACAGACATATTACATGTGTTGATTGAATTAATGACATATAAAACTTTCTGCCCAAGAAGCTTATTTGAGGGTACTCATATGATATGCTGAAAAGGAACAAAAGGAAAGAGAGAGATGAGTTGGTATGGAGATAAAACTTACACAGTTTCAATGAAAGTAGAAAAGTATTTTTGTATTAATACATGCACATACTCAACTCTTTTGGCTACTGAAAGCTGACCTACCAAATATTTTCTTTAAAACAAGGAAAGAAGGAGAAGAAGAATGAGGAAAATGAAGAGTAGAATATCATATAACAGGAGTTTGAACCTTAATTTAGTATTTTTACATGTATTTTGTTGCAGCATTAAGTCACATATATTTTGAGCAAATATAGGAACTACCTGGTCACAGGATTCACATTGTAGCTAGTTCTAAAGGTGTATGGCATATATCTGCTGCTGCAGTAAGAGCTCATTTTTGTCTTTTCAGTAAATGTTTAGAGGAAAATGCTGATCAAAATAAATCCTCATTCCTGGGTCCAATTGCCAGCATAAATAATTATTGTGATTCAAAATGGTTTATTATATTTGTGTTTTTTTAAGATAATATATTTCCCAAGCACATGGAAGTAAAATTCTAATGTTAAGAAAACACAGAGGATGCAACAAGATCCTAAACTGTAAATTTTTCATCAGGATCAGTGTTCTCTGAATTTGAGCTTTTACTGCTCTAAATTGCTTGTGTTCAAAGTAAAGAACTTTGAGGGCACATAACCTATTAATTCTATTGCATTATAACAGTATGGTTAGCTTGTCCACTGTCTGGTTTCCTGATGGTCTGCCTAGTTTTATTCTAGCTCCTCCCAGCTCTGTCAGAGCTACTGAGCATGGACACACACATAAGCAGTGGTCTCTAGTCTGAAGTGACCATGAAAGATATTCTGTGGTGGAATCTTTACACAAATTAGCAGGCACTTTCTGTCTCATCAGGAGATGTGGCTTTCCCCATGCTACTCTACATCTGAGTTTCACAAACACAGAGATTCAGGGATAAGGCTCCAGTGGAATCATAAAATATTTTCTAGTCTGTCATTACCACAAACCTGGTTGTTAGTGGGGTGGAGTGCTCCATCTACTTCCTGGCACTAGCTCCAAGACTGCTGACAGATTTATGTGAAGCAGAATGCATACACACTTCTAGCTTATATCCAAAATGGTGAAGGTCTTAATTTTTTTTTCCTCTACAGATGGACAGCTAATACTGTCACATTAAGTGACTCCAATATTGTAAAGCTGAGAACAGGTGAAATGGATAAACATTTTTTTGAAATTCATCCAAATAATACTACAGTTTCTATTACAGTTCATTTGTGTAAGGCAAACAGTAGGCTAGGCTATTGAGGCAGGGAAGAAACCAGAGTATTTTCCTCTAAGACCTTTTAACCTAAGGAGCATATAAACAAAGAACCTGGTCTTGGGAGATGCTGAGCTCATACAGACTACAGTGATAGGTACAATAAAACAGCCTAGGCTGGATTCCTAGAGCATCCTGATTTACTCTGACGTGGTGAAAGAAGGTTGGTGTTAGATCCTGTTTGATGCAAGAGATTCAAGGAAAAACCAAACTGTTAAGAAGAGTTCAGAAAACCAAAGCTAAGAATAATTTTTGTCAGGCTTTTAAAAGAGTATAGGATGCTGTTGTTAAAAGGATAAGTATTGATTCCTAGATTTTTTTTATTAGGTGTAAATCATGAAGACTGATGCCCCTCTTTTTATAATTTTTCCTGTTTTTCATTGCTGTTTAAGAATCACTTCTCCCACAACCTCATGCCAACTTCACTGAGTTTAGCTGGGGCAATAGCTGGGGAGATAGCCTCAGGCCTGTGTATAAAGGAATGTTTTTCAGGTCCTGCTTTAGGCTCTGCCAGCATTTGGTTGGGGTTGTTTAGATGGAGGAGGTAGATACTAGTAAACATTAATGTGAATTTATGATAGTCTGGCTACAGTGCACAGGCATAGCCTTTAGTAGAAAGTGAAGTGTGTAGCACCAAACAATGCATACCAGGAATATCCATACAAAATGGTACCTCTTTAGATAGGAATGAAGACTTTCCCTGAAGAGTACTCTACTTAAAGAACTTATTATTTGAACAGCATGGAAAGAGAGAGCCCATTCGTGGGAGGTGCTGTAGTTAGTGCTCTATTAATTCACTCCTGTGCTTACTGCATACTAACTTCTTGTATGGACAAGCAGAATTTAAGCCTTGAAAAACTGTAAATGGTTGGAGTGATCTCATATATCCTTTTTAATGGGACTTCATGTAGGTAGCATCACCAGCAGCCAAACTGTTCAGGTTTGGAAAGCTCCCTCTTACCCAGCTGTTGCTTACAGGTGGAACAGCAACTCCTGCAGCCACAGCTGATAACATTCATGGAGTGTGTCAGTGGTTCTGCAACTATGAATGGAAATGAGAAGACTGGGAGGCATCATGGAAATATATTGTGCTCATGACATCTCCTCACTGCCTGTCTTCCAATGTTGGGTGTTGTCCTCGTCAGTGCACTGATGCTCTCAACTCCTAACACTAAGCATCATTTCTTGATATTTTTCTGCAGGGACATCAGCTGCTAGAAATGCAAAGGCGTGTTAGAGATAGTCCAAAGTAAATGTTTTCTTTGCTTCTTCTAGAGCTGCAGGTCCTCATAAGATGCACACACTACAATGCCATTCAGTGGCTTAGAAAAATCTGCCTGACCCATAAAATATTGCCAGCTCAGAATTTCCTAGGTATATCTAGTACAAGAAGTGCAAAAATTATATTTCATAATTCACCAAGCAGATGAGCAATTTCTAGAATTGAACAGTTCTGTTCAGTCCTTTACTCTTTATAAATTTATGAGTGGGTTTGTGGCCTGTCACTAATAGATCTCTAAATTAATAAGCTGACATGTATTGCAACACTCTCTAGGGCAAACTTCCTTCAAGTTTAGATTTGAGTGACCTGCCTTATGTCATGCTGTGGATTCACCTTAGCAAAGGGTGGAATTTTCAGCCTGCTTCTTGTTCTGTGATAGTTTACAATAACTCAGCTTCTCATCCTGTGTCATCAGTTAATATTAAAAGCAGAAAAAATAATAATCATGGTCTTCCAGCACTGAACAAGAAGATAAATATCTCCTTTTAATGGGAATTTTGAAAGACGGGAAGAGAGAATGAAGATATTTTTCTTTACAGAGTCTTTTAAAGAAGAGTGAAGGTCCCACCGTTTCATGATGTGCAGGCCATGGTTTAAGTCCGTAACCTCCATTGCTGCACAAATTCAGGAGTCTTGGGCTTCCTTGTGTGCATACAGAGCTGTGTACCTGCTCACCACCTCTGGCACTGTCAACCTGTCCATGCTCCAGCAGAAGGACAGGAGGTTACGTTTGCTAGGGCAGAGCTGAGCCCAAAGGATTGCACTGTGGCTGCCCAGAGCCTGAAGATGTTCTAGGCATGAGAGGCAGGAGCACATCCTGCATTATGGGGCTAGGCCAAACTATCTTTTTATACTATTCTCATATCTTCCTCCTTACCCAAGAAATTTCTACAAGCCTGTGGTCAAATAAATGCCTAATCTCACTATGGTAACAAGCCACAAAGAACTGGGAATCATATTGCCAGCTCGTTGTATTAATGTGCTTTTTGCCTCCTAAAGAGCTTGGTGATTCCTGTCTACAAACAGGTAAGTCTCATACCCCTCACACCCCTACATGCACCAAGCTCATCTGTGTGAGGTGGTACACATTTGTCTTATCTGCACTGGAAGACCTATGTATTGTGGGTTTAACTGGGCCTGTGAAGGGAACAGCATGTGACTAGATATAGTCACAAAAGTATATCAGGCTATTAGTTATTTAAAAATGGTCAAAGAGATAAAAAATCAATTTGGGGGAGGAGGATTGTGAACAGAATGGAGTAAGCACTGCAATACACCCATCTTCTCTGCATTTAACTGTTCCGTCCCCACATCTGTAGAAGAAAAGCATGCTTTAAATGAGACATTCAGCTGGCATCTCTGAAATCAGTGGTTTCACATCTGTGCATCAGCTAAGCACTGTGTTGCAGAGTTTTCATCATTGAAGACCAAATGAGTATGATCGCTGCATATTATACAGGAATTATTTAGTAGGCAGAAGCTAGTTGCCTTGCTAAACAGGAACCTATTACAGAGGGAATGCATTCATATACAGCAGTAAAGTGCCTGCAGTTCTGATTAAATAAAGAGAAAGGCAGAAACCCATGAAAATTAATATTTCTGTAAATCATAAAAGTAGGCCCAAGCTTATTAACAATTTTTATAGGCATTGTATAACACAGAACAACTATATATGTGAGAAAGAGAGAGAAAGACAAAGAGACAGAGTGAGAGAGAGAGAAAACCAATGACAGAGAGATAGAAAGGGAGAAAAATGTTAAGGATGCAGAGATAGAAAAGGAGAAAAATGTTTTGAATGCATGCAGCAAAAAAGGTATTTTGAACAAGAATAAAAATAAAGATCAGAGTTCAAATTAGACTGCCATACAGTCTCTATACATGATCCGCTCATTATATATTTATTGTTTCTTGACTACTGAAAAATGATCACCATCACTGCTATTTTCATGTGGCATTAAAAAAGAAAAAAAAGGAAAAAGAATACATGTTATCTTCTGCATTATCTCCATAGGCTAGGTTATATGCTGCACACAGTTAAACACACAATGATGAAACATTCATATAGGCTGCTCTCATTTCCCAGTTTCTCATTTTTACTCAGAGCACCTAGATTTGCCAGAATCTCTCCCTCCTTTGGCAAGAAGGCAAGCAAGCAGTCATTTCAGAAACTGGTGCCAGTGCTACCTATGAGTCAGCGTGATGTATTTAATGCTCCATTTGTTAGAGGCTAAGTACATTACCCCTACAGTGCCCTAACCTCTAATGGCTCAGTGCCAGGGAGCCCAAGTCTGGTCCTGAACCTGTATTACTACTCCACATTTTACTGCAGTGTCAGATGTCTCTAATACATACATTAGATCTAGGCATCACAGTGCATCATTTTAACATTAGATTCTGGTATTATGAAATATATATTTTTCAGAGTATTTCTTATTTTCCTGTAATGCATCAAAAATGGGAATGAGAAATTAGACGTGAATTTGAAGTGCAAAAATTTTATGTTTTCATCATTTTGTACTAAAGCTGGAGTAAAAATATAGGTGTTTGTAATATGGTGCACGGATCTGACATATAGCTCTTGATGTTCAGGGTTAAATTTAAATCTACATTGCCTGGTTACCAATCTCCGCAGTTGCACCCAGGCAGGACTAGGAAAGATTGATGATTGTGATTGTGAGATTAATCCTGTAATGTTTACAAGACTTCTGAGCTGAAACCTGGTTGGTCATATCATGCTATCCAGAGAAGGCCGCTTGGCTTGCCAGGGTAATTTCTTCTGATGCAGTAAATAACTAGGCATAATGAAAATACTCTGATGTATTCTACTGCCTGATTGATGCTCTGCATGCGATATGGCAAAGCAGTGCACTTCCTATCACAAATTTACATATACAAACCAGCAGAAGAAGCATGATAATGTCAGCATCCTCCAGAAACCCTAGGATGCTACACAATTTTATAGCAGTTATGAATTACTGTTGACCTTTCTGGCCTCTTATACCAGTATGCTAGACTCAAGCATATTGAAAGTCATCAGTCTGAAGCAGTCATTCTTTACATAATTATGGCTATTTGTGTGTGGGAGGATAGTGTTTCTTTTATTGTTAAGAATTAGCATTAAAGAATATCATTGCTGAGATTGAATGGCCCATCTGTTTTAAGCATATATTTTAATAGAAACAGAGAAAAATATGATTCAAATTCTGCAAACTACTTTTATAAGCCAAAAGATACCAAAATGTGAACTTTTACAGTTCAGTACTTAATGGAAGAGCATGGCTTGTGTCCTGGTTTCCTGGTTTCAACACAGACTTTTTTATTATTGGTATTTTTTTATTTTTTAAGCAGGCTAAAAGGTCTTAGCACTTAGCACTATCATTTAAACTAAATTTCTTGCTGGATTTTGCAAGTCTAAATTAACAGGAAATATTCAGTAGTGGTATAAAAGTCTTTCAAGTACAAATATAGATTAAATCTTTGAAATCATGTAGATGCATTAGTTAAAGGAGCTTCCATATTTCATACTAAATATTTGAATAATCAGGCTTTCAGAACATCACTAAAACACAGCTCCTTATTATCATTTGCATTTTAATGTCCTTAAAATTATTACACTAAGGGAAATGTTTTTGATACATTATAGCATTTCCTCTAAATGTGTGATTATGTTAATGGGTTTTCAATCAGGATCCTAGCCTGACACCATAGGAAAATTTATGCAAAGTTCATACCCTGTCAGGGCCTTTAATCAGGACCATTTATTAGACCCCTGCCTTCTTTGATGGTTGCTGCTCCCTTTATTAAATATACTGACTTGGCCATCTGAAGAAAAGGACAATAAAAGGTTACTGGGGATGAAAGCATGAATGCTATTTGCTCATGTTTCCTTTACAGACACTTCTTCAATAATTAAGGAAGGGCTTTCTTTGGCCTTTTAGGCTTTTGAAGTGCATATCAAACATAACACTTAGTTCTTGTTTTTATGGAATGTTTAATGCAGAGATTTAGGCTTAAGCACAAGTAAACTAACTTAGATGCTGCTAACAGAATTAATTTAAATAATTCTCGCAAAAATCACTGCAGTCACGTATGTCTACTGACTAGCTGAGCTATATTGAAGTGAGGCAATTAAACTTACTGTAATTTAGAGAAATGCTGAAAACAATGGCCTCCCCCCTCTCCCCCCCCCCCCCTTTTTTTCCTTACACTATTTTTCTAGCTTTTTCTGGTCAAACCTTAGCGTAGCAAAGTCATCACTGCATCTGATAAAACAGCTTTCAGTGTGAGAACTGTTTCCAAGATCGCTCAATATATATGCTAGTTACTTTATAAAATTATTTAATACACTGCTTAAGGATTTATAGGAGGGTTGAAACTGGCATGAGTGACACTAATTTTTCCCCTGGATCGCATGCAGAGAAAAACACAACAAACAGCAGATCTGACTAAGTAGTATTGACAACCTGGGGTTTGGATACAAATTCAATATGAGAAAACAGACTCACTTCAATGAAATACAAATAAACAACGAATTCTGTTTTGACATGTCTAAATAGGTAGTAGGTGACTGAGAGGCTTGGGTCTCATAGGAAAGCCATTAGTGGAGCATTTGATAGGAAAACGTTTGATTTGAATGCAAGTTGCGTTTCCCCTCAGGGGGTGATCTGAGTGGTATACTGGGGATTCACAGGCGCCCTTTTCACTAGAAAATGCCTGCTGGGCTGTATCTTGATAAATGAAATTTGTAGGATCTCCTAATACTAACAAGTATATAACTATATCATCTATTTAGAAGGCATGCTAATTATATTGGTTCACTGATGTTCATTTTCTCATTCTGCAAAAATATATTAAAAAGTTTTAATAATGAGCACCTGGGTCAATTCTATGTCCAGACTGGAAAAAATAATAATACTTCATTAGTTTAATTATCAATATTTATTGCTCTGAAAAAAGGAATTCATTATTTTTCCCCACAAGCAATTGGTAAATATTCAGTGAAGTGATAGGAGTGCACCAAGGAATTAGTTACATAAATGACACTGACCTGATATTGAATAGAGTCTAAAGCTAAGAAACTTTAAACTGAATAGTTCTCTGGCATCTTTTTTTTTTTGCCAGAAATAGTATCCTAAATATTATCATGGCCATCATAAGTATTGATAAAATGAATAATCTCTAACAAGATATTCAAATGAAAATGAGTACATCCTGGTTAGTATTTAGATATCTACACACCTTTGCGTCCATTTCTTAAGATGCTAGGTATTTTTGAAACAAATTATTTGGTACCTAAATTGCACAGCTATAAAAGCAATATATTTGATAAAATGGGAAGATTTAACTATTTATTTTTTTCTCAAGTCAGAATCTTACAGAAAAATAATTTAGGGTGTTTTTTAATGCACTAGCTGTGACCCCCCATAGACCCTTTAAAATTCAAATAGTTTCAATTGCAAAGGAAGAATATTCAAAGAATACTGGACTAAAAATAAATGAATAGGACACCAAAGAGTTAATGTTCAGAGATGAAGCTTGGAGTTAGGGATTGTTTATGACGCCAAAAATGTTGCTGAAGGTAATCTTAGTAAAACGACCCTTCAAAATTAGTATTACATTTAATTGCATGCATGTGTTTCTGATATATCTCATCAGTGTTAAGCATCATTTTATCTTTCTGTTTGTCCACACAAAGAAGCCAGCAGCCTGAATGATACTGGTAATGCCTGTTAGTTTGAAAGCAGAGAATGCACGGTATGCAGCTTAAAGCACATCAAAGGAAATGTAACAGGACCTCGGTATGTCTTCCTATTAGACAACACGTTGTTATTAGGTAGAAATACGATTTCTTGTATTTATGCAGTTTAGCAGATCAGAAGATGCTTTTCAGAATTAGTAATTAGTAAAAAAATCCCTTAAAAAAGAACAAAACAACCAAAATATTTTCCCGTTTAGTGAGGCAGACAAATGAAAAAAGAAATGTTATACTTGCATGAATAAAGAAAGCAGGAGGATATTAATTCATGTAAGACACAATTTGCTGGTTTATGTTAAAGCAAGCTATCATGATTAGCTAAATGGATCAGGTGTGAGGACATTAAAAGGGATAAGGTGCCTTCTGAACATATAAGAATATATAACATCATATAAATATATATCTGTATTTGTTCTATTTGCTCATGCGCATGCACACACATTCTGCATATGTTAGGCCTTTCTGAGAAAGAGGCAAACAATATAGATGAAAATCAGCATCTGCAAAAGGCAGCAATCCCATGATTCCTTCTGAGCCAATCACTTAACATATCATTCATAATGCTAGTCTGCTTTCATCATCCTCACCCTGTCACTGGCATCTTTCTTCATTTTCTTATGCTTCTCAGTTCCAAGAAAGTGGAACCACTGTATCATTTACTGTCCACAACCTAAGCTGCTGATTTAAAGGCTGATTTTTTATTTTCCATAATGCCATATAACTATCCTTTCTGCTTTCTATAAAAGTTTAAGTTCAGGAAGATCTTGGGTAATTTTAACACTGAAAACTGTTCAGGGAGCTCAATTTTCTCATTTTCTCTCCCACATTTTTCCTTTTATTATAAATTTTATAATTACAAGCTTTTAAAGAATATGATATGCAGTTCCCCCTTCTTTTTTCTTTTTCTTTTTGTTTTTGTTTTGTTTTGGTTTTTTTGGTTTTTTTGGGTTTTTTTTTCTGGTTTCCAGGGTTATAAAACTTAAGCAGTAGCTTTTAGTTCTGCTCAAGAAAATTTCTAAATTAATAAAAAATTGCTGTCCATACTTTTTACTTTAATGACAAGACACATTATATTTATTAAGCATATTCTCCAAATGTTGATAGTTCTATTGCTTTTATTAATGATTCCTGGAAGCAAATATGTGCATTTTTTCCTGCTCTTTTTCCCCCTGTATTATTATTATTATTGTTACAGTGGACAGTGATGACTCTGTGTCTTAAAACCTAATCACTAGTGCCTATTAAATTTGGGTTTCATATGTTGCTGGAGGTAGAACTGATTATCATAGTGAATGAAATACTTGTTTGGCGTATTCCCAGAGGGCAAAAAGTCATTCTTCAAGGTGATGCATCTCATTTGAGGAATACATTAACAATTGAAGGCAGTTAAAAATACATGTGAACTCCCAGTGAGGCAAATCTGAGGTTGACCACATATATTTACTGACTGACTCTTGCCTCATTCAGGGGAGAAAACTGTGATATGGAAGGCTGGTTCCTGCAACATATGAGACCTTAATTTACAACTCTAATGTGGCAAGTAGATCATAGCTGCTTAGAAAATATTTAGGATTTAACGCTCTGTATGGGTTTAAGATGTCTTTTGTATCTTAGAAGGTTAAAGAAAAAGTATGAGAAAAGATAAGGCTCAACAGCATTAAAGGTCAAGTTTGTGATAGAAATTAGCTTCTTATTTCAAGGTTGTGTGATAAAATAAAGAATAAGACAGATGCATTTTTGAAACCATGCTGAGATCCATAGTGAAAAGTTTTATGCAATAGAAAACAGGAGACAGGCTACATAAAGGCCAGCATTATTGCTATGAAATGCCAGGTTACAGAGTGATTGTATTAATTGCAGTAGCACCCTGAATAGATGGAGTGATACAGAGGATATCCTACACAATGATGAAACATATTACTGTAGCAAATGCTATTTTTCCTCCAAATTAATTTTCAAAGCATGTGATATTTTAGTGGAAAATAAAGCAGAAATAGAAAGAAAGCCAGGGTACCAACATTTCTCAAGTAGACATGAGCACTAACCAAGTAATATATGAATGTAAAGCAACATGATGTAATAAAACCCAAACCAAACAAAAAAAATGCAGTATTTGAGCTTGTTTTGCCATCAAATTAAAAGTTATATTATACCATGTGGCTTTTTATTTATTTGGAAAAAAGTGATTTTTCAAAACATATAAATATTTACATTTTGATTCACAAAGAAGCATTGCCAAATTTTCAACCTGTCTTTTAGCAAGCTGAGTCAGACAGACATGAAGTTTTGCAGAAGAGAAAATAGAGGTAGGTCACGCATTTCATCTCCAAATAGTATCTTCCTCCAATATCAAGAAAAGGTAAATTTAACTTCAAAATACATTTATATAATAATGCATTTATATGTTTCACACCCTTAAAAAAGCACCATTAGAATGAGAACATGTGTATTGAAAGACATGGGATAATAATTATATAACTGACATACATGTCGCTATCGAATAATGTTCCAAGGCAAAAAGAAGACAAAATCCACTAGAGAGCTAATGTGCTCCCTCCACCCCCCAAATGTTAACACCTAAATTCTGACTAGCATCATGACACCTCTGCACCACAACCCAAGCCATCCTCAGTCACCACGTACATTGTAACTGAAAGCTCTTGAGATCAGCCCCTCGGTACCATCAAGATATCACGACATTTTACTGCAGTCCATCAACCTGTGCTTTTCTTCAAACACAGTTAGAACTGCTGTGTGATACCAGGGTATCCATTTTCCAAGGCAGCAGCTGAAGGCAGACTGTGAGGTGGTGAAACAGAGAAATAGGGTAAGGATGAAAAGGGGCAGAATTTTATCAGGAAACACTGCTTTCATGAAAGAAATAATTTATGCAGTCCATAATCCAAATTGTTACACAAGAAATCCTTCACTGAGCCTAGAGATCTAACATTACATATAAAGCAAAATTGCATGGGCTTTGGAAGCTGGCAGCTATGTGAGATATATGGGGCTGGAAGCCCGAGGATTCAGCACTGAGAATGATGAGTTAGGATTCACACAGGGAGCTGTCTGTAAGTTTGATTAGCCAGATGTGTGAAAAGGAACCTAATGCTTAGTCAGAAATTCCTGAAAGGGGCTGTTTAAAAATCAGATATAGTAGGAAGACAGCAAAAGTCCAGATGTTCCTTTGGGGAGAGTGAAAGCCTTAAAGCCTTTCTGAAAGCCAAGGGTAGGTCTGGTTAAAACTAACATCTTGTTGTGGAGTTGCACATCCAATAAGCTATTTAATGAGGTCCTTAAATAAGGACTCACAGAATCCAGAGCCATTGCAGAGAGGCACCTGTCACAGAGCCAGTCAGCTGTACTCCTAGCTGGAACGTAATCACAGGTGCACATTTCTGAAGAGGATGTATCCTCTTGCCTTCAAGACTCCAAAGGTAAATCTACCATGTATTTTGATGTTGGACTGCCCCACTCAATTTAATTTACAAAATAAGTAACTGAGGAGCCTTAAACCCTTGGATTCTAAAAACCTGTCATTTCTTTCCCCAAAGCTCTTTTTAGACTCTCTTAATCTTTCTCTCTTTCTGGTTTTCTATGTCCTTGCTGAAGTATGGATGGATATATCCTACTCACCCTTTTTCTGTGCTATGTACAAAGTGAAATTGAGTTCAACGTTGCTACCACTGGTATAGGTTTTATTTTCATAACAAAGGAAAGTGGAGGCATGGAGGCAGGTCCTGCAGACAGAGCAGGATCAGCAGTTGTCTCTAACTGACTCAGTATTGTGTTTCAACTCTGACTTACTGCTGTCCAGAATTATTCAATTCTCTAATCAGAGTCCTTTTCTTTTTTAATGTATGATGCTTTGTAGTGCTGTATTGAAAAGTACAAGCCCTACCCATTTTAACAAGCCATTCAAATCACCCTGTGAATGGGAGGTGTGCTCATCATTTGCTACCCCACCAACATCTGTGTCATCTGCAAGATGTGATTCTGACATTTGCCTTTTTGATTAAGAGGTTAGGTAACACTGGATCCAGATTTGAAATTCTGTGTCTGAACGTAAAAATCACTTTATTGTTTTCCAGCAAAACTAGCTAGTTTCTGTCATCTAGGTCTACAAGTCAAAATTGTATGTCCTATTAATCACATAGAGCCCAATTTATTCTTAAACATAATATTTTTTAGTAATAAGTCAGTTGGTTGGAAGAAGTCCCTGTTGCCTGCAGAATTGAAGTCTCTAATCCTATTGAAAGGCTCAAACAAAAAAACTTGATGACAATTCCTGTCTTTTGGAGAACAATTTGGCATTGACTATACTTTTGCCTGTTATAATTAAATTTCTAGCTACTTTGTGAGTAACGGCTTTTTAGTTAAATTTAGCACCATTCTGTCCCATTAGTAACTCTCTGGTTAAATTTCTGAACTCTATGAATTATATGGAAATCACTTACAGTCTTCGAGTCCCTTGGAATTTGCCCAGTTTTCTATTCCTTTAAAGTTAACATTTATGGTTTAGAGAGATTCTGGCAGTTCCTGAGTGTGAGACATCTTGGCCAGTTAATTTAAAAATGTTAAAAACCTTTGCCACAGAGGGTAAAGTTCCAATTACAGCAGCATCACATGGGATAGGTGCATCTCTGTTTTGTTTCAAATAAATAGCTAAAATATCTGCTGAACATTCCTGTCTTTATACATCAGCATGTGTCAAACAAACCTGACAGGGAACCTATAGATGTTACCAATACGATTTTTAAGGCATTCTTACTTTTTTAATTTTAATGGAAATTGATATTGCATTGAAATATCCCTTGGCTTTCTTTCAGTAAAGCTCTCCTATAGGTTTTAATGAGGAGCTTTCATCCACTTTCATTTGCTTTCCCATTTTTCCTTCTATCATATACTGTTATTTGTGCTATTGTCATGTTTATAGAAGTTTAAAGTCAAGAAATCCAATATGACTTTTTTTTTCTTAAATTCTAATTCATTGATATATATATCCGCATATCCTTGATAAATTTTTCCTTGTTAATTCTTGCAAATTTGGGAAAATCAGCTGCTTTAATGTAAGAGTAGTTATAACAGTCACCAATATTTCTTTATTTGCTTTTTTGAAAATTTTGAAGTAAGAAATTTAATTTGTTTATCAAAAAGATCATACTATTATAGAATATCTTGAGTTGGAGGGGCCCCATAATGATAATGATGTTCCTAGCAGGTGGAGGTTTGCCTTCAGATGCCTGATACTCTCTTACCCATCTTTGGTGAAACATTCTCTTTGTTATAGCTAGAAACTCAGATAGTTTCAAAATTAGTTACATGAAACTACATTCTAAAGAAACAATTTTTCCTATGGGTGAATGCTTATGGCACCTTTGATGCTGCTTCCTGGTTTGAACAGGTATTTTGCAGACGCCCACCTCTAACACCATCAAAATTTTGTAGCAGGCACAACTTAAATCCATAAATACCAAAGGCTTTGTGATTTTGAGTAATATCTGCCCAAACAAATCTTTGACACAGCTTGCTACCTTGTGTATTCTGCTACATTCTATCCTTGCAAAATTGGTTTATTGCTTTAATTTTATATTCAAATGAAAAGTCCTAACAAGTTTATGTAACCCACTTCATGTTTCTTCTTATGCATTATTATCTTAACTTGTTAATAAATACTCAGTAACAATATCTCTGAGTTTGGATTTATCATATATAAGATATCAAGGTAAGTTCCTGGACATGCATGTTTTATATCAGCAGTGGTCTCTAATTTTGGAAGCCTTCTACTTATGATCAAAAGGAAAGTTTTGTGGAATCAAAACCATTTCTTGGTGGTGAGCTATTATTTCTTAGTTTTAAGTTATGCTAAACAATTATATTTAATTTGTAGAACACTTAAAATGAGTTTAATAATCAAACATTTATCCATTCTTCCTTTTAAACTACATCCTACCAAAGAGAGAGTACCTTTCTGCTTATGTATCACACTGGTGTCCCTCTTACATTATCCTCTCTGTTCCTCACCTGTTTTTCTGTGGTCATCTTCCCAGGGAGAACATACCCATAGGAAGGAAAACCAGCAACTTCATCACCATCTCTACTAAACGCAGATTTTTTCAGCAAACTTGTAACTCATGACATTGTTCTCAAGTATAAATACACCTTCCATCTATAAATTGATTCACGGGCTACTCCTTCACTTTCTTCAGATGGATACTGGGGGAAAATAAAAGGCTTTCTTCCAAAATATCTGTGTATTTTGTTTGTCACTTCAAAAATGTAATCCCTACTGTTACAATGAAGTTTTATATGACTATTCTTTTCTAAGTTCCAAATGCTGAAGTACTTGTGTTTGTGTGGGTGCCTGTGCACAGGTTGCATGCTTTTACAGATGACAGTTTCACATGTCATAAACACTCCTGTCCCACAATACCTGATCAATGACTGTCCCAAAAAGAGACACTCCTGCCAAGTTCTTCAAAGCTGCCTCGTATTCAGAGAGCGCTCGCCCTTCTAGCTGATTTCCCTAGTGTAGTTTGTATCATTCTGCAATAATATTTGTTCTAAGAACAGTATATCTCCTCAAAACATCAAGCTTTTATGCCAGTTTTTTGTGGTGTCTGTCAATATTCAGTCAACTTTTCTCCTAACTTGGGTTACAGACACTACCTTATGTTTTTCTTCAGTAGAAATTCATGAGAAAACAAGCCTTGATGTTTTTTTTATTTTTACCAAATAAAGCTATTTTCATTGTTTTCCTTTTCAGACAGGTTGACTTTTCCTTTTGCATACTGTCCTTGATGTGATTCTTTGGGGGGCAAAAACCCCCTGCAGAGCTGTTAACTGATTCAGACCAGTACTGGATTCTTGACCAAGTATTCCCTTTTGTATTTGGAGAGGAATCTTAAAACTCCCACTGAGTGCTCCTTAGCAAAATGATAACTTAATAGACAGTCCTTCCTAGGAGAGATCCAACATAATTCAAGCAAAGGAAAACAGTTGTGGACACAGGTCTGTAACCACAGTCTGACTTAATTAGAGGTACCACAAGTTGCAGCAAATCATCATTTCTAGATATGTAGTGTTCCCAATAACTCAAGCACTGGCAGGAGCACAGACACAAATTTTACTTTATATGGTCCTGCAGTTCCACCAATGACTTCTTAATCCAAACTCTCTAATCATATACCTCCCTGGAAATGCAAATTTCTTTTATAACTTTAGAACCCTAAGGAACACTCACCCAGCCCCTTTCACCCTTTCCCTTCTTTTCTAGGCACTGCTGCCTTTCTTAGCCAAATTCTGCACAGACTTCTAGGGATTTTAGGACCAAGATTAATTAATTTCATTTGATTGTTTTGAAATCCATTGTCAGTTCATGTATTGTGCTTCTGATACAAAAATGCAAGAGAAAATCTGAAGATACTGCAAACCACCTGCACACAAGTTAACGACACTCTGATTTTGGCGCTCTGGTTCAAATGTCTTGGCCATACTTGTGACGCACCATTTAAAAATACCATCTCAGTAGTGGGGTGACAAGAACTGGTTCTATGTAAAAGGGCTAGAAAGCCTTATTCAGATTGAAGCTCTCAGAATGACCTTCTCTATATCACCCATCCCATTCTCCCCAGTAGTGTTGCACAAAACTCACAATTTCACATGCAGAAGTTACAGTTATTCTACATATAAAGATAATACTGCATAAGCATCATACTCTGTGATTTTAAAAATCCTGTTGCACAAGCCCATGCACTCTTAACATCATATTCATACTTAGGGCATCACAGGTTATCTTCTTAGGTGAATAAGCTGCCCTAAAGCCTTAGGATAATGAACACCTACTTTTATCCTTTGAAAATTGTAAATAGAGACAAAGTTTACTTATGTAGAGTATGAATATTAGGGTCACATCTGAAGTATGTCTGAACACATATTTTTTCCTATAAGGGAACCTTCTATAGCACTACACCTACTCTTTCATTATCCCATGCAGTCTGAGTAATTATTTTTCATCTTTGTCTTACTCTTGCATCCATTTAGAAGCCAAACAGATCAAGAGACAGCTGAAAGAATTCTGCCAAATGTGGAGAAAGAGTAAGAAAGTTTCTCAGTAACAAAAGAGATGGCAACTTTACCTAGAAAAAGATGCAATCCCAGACCACAACATTTCTGGTGAAACAGCCCTAATAATTTTTTATGAACAGAGCTTTTTTATTTGATAGTAATAAAAAAACCAATTAGAAATAAAATCTTGGTTGTCTCACAGACTAGAGGTGACAGGCTGGATAGGTAGTATTTATACAACACATGGGCAAGCACTGACACTGTTTCATAAGGCAGGCATTCTGGATATTTTACAATGGACCTATTATTTGCAAAATAATTTGCAATTTTAAATTATATATTCATATTTATAACATTTTTTTGTGCATGCAGTGGCAAAATTTCAATAACCAACCCACTGTAAAACTTCTAAGTGTAAAAAGAAATATTACTCTTTGTATAGATTCAATAAATAGACTAGCTTTTCTTTCCACTGTTGAATATTGTGATTAATGCTAAAGTATTCTGGGTAATCATGAAGGTGAAAAATCTGAAGCTGTGCAGCACTGCAAATTACTTAAGAATAACTCAACTTGAGTAAATTAACCATATGTTACTTTCAAATGGCAAAGATATCCAAATCATCTACAACGCTGACATCTTTAATGAGTCAAGGTTATTTTAGCATTTAGCTTACATGTGAAAATCAATAGATAAGCTTTCTCTTTAGCTTTCAGTCAAGTTCAGACATGTTAGAAGCTGGGGGAACTTAAAGTTTATTTGTGGTTCTATCATACGCGATAAAAATCTGAAGAGGGTTATTCTGATTTTACCTTTGCTTGACCTCAAAGTTTTACTAGTTTGAGGTTTTAGGATGTCAAATATCTGTCACATCCGACCTTCTGTTGTCAAACAGTTTTTCAAGATATTGTACATAAACTTGTCGTTTTAGGTGACTAGTAACACATTTTCCAAGTCTTATCATATGAATGAAATGCAGATTTTTTGATTTATCTGATATAGCTGTGCAAGTCCATATTTGGAACAGGGACACAGAAATCATAGTTTAAATACATTATACCTTCATCTTTTCTTTCCTTGCTCAGTGAAAGGAGATACTATATTCTCCTTTCAAGACCTATAGATAGAGCACATCATTCACCATTGGTAATGCCAATTTAGTGTATCCCATGGGCGAGGAATTGCCACTGGCTGTCCTGCCCTGAATCTTCACAGCTTAGCAGTGAGAAGTATCTTCCACAGGCTGGGGGAAAACCTTGGCTTCTGAAAACAGTGGAGTACACTAATGACTCTTCATAAAAAACATTTTTCTTGGAAAGTCCAGAATTAGTAAACGCATCTTTGCAAGAATTCAACTTATACTTCTAGTTGCTGTAGATGTATTGTTACCGACAAATCATTGTATATTTGTGACCAACAACTACCAGACTACTGGTATATACTTTTATATATATCAGTATATATTTTTAATCAAACTTTAATCACACAGTTCAGACTGCTTGAGCTGCTTGAAAATGTAGGGAAAAGAAAGCAGGAACAGACTTTGTCAGCTGATGCATTCTAAATCATGTACATTTGGTGTCTAGTCTGTACATGACACACACAGACTACAGTTGTGCTACTGTTTGATGCCCCTCACTCATTCACAGACATATGCTATTCAGTCTTAAATATTCTTGTTTTTTCAGGTTGTTTTTGTTTGTTTTCAATTTTCCTCTATCAGCTAGGCAGTAGCAATAGAACTGAACTGATGCCCTTTCTATGGCTTCTTCCTTTCACCAGCTTATTACTTAATTTCTCTGTACATGCTTTTGAGCTTTTTTTCATTACAATGTCTACCAGAGCATTCACATCTGTCCTCTGGGATTTTTCGGTCTTAGTCTATATCACCATAAGTGACATCCTTTTCAGACACTTCAGGACATCTAAAACTTTCAGCATTTCTAAAACTTTTTGTTTGTCCTTGCCCTTATCTTATTCTTTATTACTGTATTTTGATTTCCTTTCCTTTCAACCAGCTTCCATCATCTAATATAATTTGTTTGACTGATTTGGTGTTTTTGCTCTATTCTGACCAAAGCCACAACGAATAGCATGACAATGGTCAGTGTTTATGTCTTCAGACATTCAAAATTATGATATGTGGCTTACATACATGAATTGAGGTAGGAAGAGTTTGCTTAATAAGGCTGAAGCAGTCACAAGGCCAGGGAGGAAATGTGCTGGGCTCCTCAGTGTAAGAGAGACATGAGGCTCCTGGAGAGAGTTCAGAGGATGACAAAGATCACTGGGGGACTGGAGCACCCCCATTACAAGGCCAGGCTGAGGAAATTAAGCTGAGAGAGACCTCACTGATGACTATAAATACCTGAATGGAGTATGACAAACTGGGTGGTATCAGGAGCTTCTCAGTGGTGCCAAGCAATAGGACAAGAGGCAATCAGCAGAAAGTGATGTACAGGAAATTCCACCTGAATGTGACAGAGAACTTTTACTGTGCAGGTGACTGTGCACTGGAACAGGTTGCCCAGAGAGGTTTTGGAGTCCGCCTCCCTGGAGATATTAAAGAACCATCTGGACACAATCCTGTGCCGTGTGCTCTAGGATGATCCTGCTTGAGCAGGGAGGTTGGACCAGATGACCCACTGTGATCTCTTCTAACTTTACCGATTACAGATTTTGTGATTCTGTGAACACGCTTGGTTTATTATTAAATGTAGCAGGGTTTTTTTTTGTACATTTACCTTTAGAGAGGTAAAATAGCAAAAGAAGCTCAGGTAGTACCTGCAAAGGAGAGACAGATTCAGGTGCTTGTCTCCTTTGGGTGTTTCTCAGCTCAGCAGTAACACAAAAAGCATGGTTCAGTAGCACTTCCCCCAGCAGAAATATAAAATGTGTGTATGCTATCCTTGGAATGCAATGATCAAAGCTGCTGATATCAACTCAAATGAGTGTAAAACAGAGACAGATTTCCATTTCCAGTGCCTCTGCCTGTGTGATATTGTCTCTTTGTCTTTCTTTAACCATCTAAAACCAATATGGTTTGAAAAATACCTTTATCTATACAGAAAAGGGGAACAGTGTAATATTTATGGGAAGAATTTCCATCCAGTTTATATAGCCCATCACTGGGTTGTGGAGTATAAGATTGCTATCTTCACACAGAGATATATTTTAATAATTATCTTTGGTGTCTTTAGATGAAGAATGACAAAAACTAGTCAACTGTCCCAATATTAATGTTAAAAATAATACAGGCTATAAGATACAATGTGACAGGATTGCAGGAATATTCCACAGTGATGGCAAAATTTGTGGTATCTCTGACAGAAATGGTATTAAAGAAAGCCTATTGTGAATCTGTCACATTGTAGATAAAGTGATTAATTATACAGGCACAAATATTTACTCAGTCAGTGTTTTTAAACTGTTCCATTATGGTAACAGTAGCTGTCTGAACTTTGAATGCATTACTTGGAAAAGAGACTTTGCCTTCAAGCCTGGAAAATGAATTGTCCTGGCTCACTCATGTGCCTCAGTTTTGGCTGTGAGGTATCATGTGTCTGAGAAGCAGCAAGTGCTGACTCATATCAACTCTTGCTCACATTTGGACCCTGCTACCCCTAGTCAGACACCAAGTGACTACCAGTCTAGTGGGAGGCACCAGTGCCCCTTAGCTGAGTACTTGGTGCCAGTGAAACACACTGAGGAAATGGACAGGAGGAGGAAAAAAGCCCTGAACCATTCACAAAGCCAGCCCAATTATCATTTGATAGGTAGTAATTAGTGGTGCCAAGGCAAGCACCTCTTCCCTTGCAGTGTCATGGGACATGAGTCTCCATGGAGAAGGAGCAGCCCACAGGTGAGTGCTCTGGGACAAGGCAGGTAACACTCCCACTCATATGAATTGCCTGCTGCTTGTTTCCCAAGGCATGCATTTGTATGTGGGTTTCTGCCTTGTCTGGAAGGCTGTGCAGTTAATTGCCACTTACTTTGTGAGACCAGAGCCCAGTTGTACAAGGACTCTTCCCCTCCCTCCTGGTTGCAGCAGGTATCAGTCTCAGCTTGCTGGAAGCCCTGTAAACTCACGCTTCCCAAGGATGGGAACAGATCTCGGCAGTTGCAGTGCAGTTAGAAGAAGCTCCCTCCCCATCTTGTCTGCACTGCACACCTTGTGCCTGGGAGCACCAGGGTCTGGGCTGAGTGCACCACATCTGGGACTTTCTGTTTGACAATGTCAGTGTCAGGAAAGGGCTCTGACAAGGATTGAATCGTGTAGACAGTGTGAAACATGATAGTGTTCCTTGTTCTTATCTACTGGTGGATTTCTTTGGCTTTCTCTGTTGACAGGTTGGTTTGTTTGTGGTCACAGGAGAGTGTGGGGAGTTCAGCCATGTTCTCAGAGGTGACTGTTAAGTATCTGGATTCGTCCATAATCTACATTTCTGTAGCAACTTAGTGGCGGCCAGTAAAATAACCTTGATTTTGTTGGAAGCTGAAGCAGGAATAATGAAAGTGTTAGAAAGGTAAGAAAACTTGGAGTATTTCCTCTGAAGTTTTTTGGTAGAATTTGGCTTCGTAGAAATCATTCCACGTTCCTTAGCAATACATCAGCAATACATCATCTTTCTCACTATGGACAATGTTGAAAGTGCTCACAGGTACCTGTAAATGCTATATTCTGTCTTTTGTGTTTTATTCTTCTTTTTTCTTGGTATTTTTCTTTCTGCCTTTTATTTTTAGGTCTGTTTTATTTTAATTTCTATTTTATTTTTATTGAATTTAATTTTAATTTTTATTTTATTTTAATTATTTTTAATTTTTATTTTTATTTTTATTTTTATTTTTATTTTTATTTTTATTTTAGTTTTATTTTTATTTTATTTTTATTTAATTTTTATTTTTATTTTTATTTTATTTTTATTTAATTTTTATTTTTATTTTTATTTTTATTTTTATTTTTATTTTTATTTTTATTTTTATTTTTATTTTTATTTTTATTTTTATTTTTTATTTTTATTTTTATTTTCATTTCTTCTAAGAAACATTTCTGATCTCCTTAAATTCTTTTTTGTGTTTGGAATAATTAAAATCCTTTTTCTCAGCTTTGCTTATATCCTTAACATATACATTTTGATATTTTCACAGAAAAGTATTAAGAGTTCTGTAGCTTCTACTGTTTAAATAGCTCACAGCTTGACAAACAGTAAAAGCTCATTGAGAGAACTCACAGAGGAAGAATTAAAACTGGAAGGAATTAAATAGCTTTTCAAAGACTAAGATAAAAATTTCTAAAATATGGCAGAGATGGGAGTTAATAAACCAGATCTTGCCAGTCGCAGTCTTGTACCTTCCTCCCATCCCTGTGAGATCTGGTTTTAATCCCAGTCTCTGCATCAGAATTCCAGTGGGAATGAGATCTTTCTGTGAGTCAGAGCTAAAGATGTATTCCAGCAGCATGCTGTGCTAAGTTGTGGTCAGCCAATCGAATATCAAAGGGATTAAGTCTGTGAATCATTTAACGGGAAATTTCTCCTGCCTCAGTAGCATTGATGTTTTAAGGTGTGAAATTCAAGAGAGGCTTAGTTCTCCTTTGGTCAGACAACCGCTCTGCAGCCTGCGTTATCAAGAGGCAGTCAAGAAGATCCCCTTGGGTCATGTGGCTGGTATACATTTTTGTATTACCATAGTAGGCTAGTTTTAACCTGCAGGATGTAATCCTATTTACCTCACATGTGGTCTGTGCCCAAGGAGCATGTGCTCCACTTATATATATATTATTTGCATTACCAGAGTCCCTGGCAGCCGAGACCATAGACCAGGACATTATTTTGCTGAGTACTGTATATACTATATAAACATACAGAAAAACAATGCCCTCCCCTTCACTCAAGGGTTTTATAACAAAACATAACAGATAAGGATAACAGAAGGAGGGGTGGGGATCAGAACTTTTCAGCAGACTATAACCTTAGGATACTTGCAGCCTGTTGTCAATGTGTCTGTTTGTATTGCTGGAGATTTTGAAAGACAACTTTCAAGGGCGTTTTAGAGGCATTTACTCATGACTAGGGGAAGCATCTCCCAGGAAGTGGGAATAGGTGGAAGAGAAGATAGCAGAAAATGTAACAAATAGGCAGTAAATACCATGGGCAAATGGGACATAGAAGTAAATCTCTCATTATGGAACAGAAGTCAGGTAGGAAAAGGGTAGTTCAGAGAAAAAATTTTGAGACCAATAACAGCTAATATTTTATTGAAATATAGAAAGGGGGATCGATATTGTTAAGATGTCATCCAGCATCTTTGCTTACAAGTGAGACAAGACTATGTTAGTTGGGGTTTGAGAAAAACGGCAAAATAAGGCTTGGAGAAGGTTTCTATGTTGTTTTTCACTGCTGATGTTGGGTGTTTGTGTGTGTTTTTGTGATTTTCGTTTTGGTTTTGGAGGGTTCTTGGGGAGCTAAAAGTTAATGTTTTAGAGGTTAATCTGAAAACATATAGTGGGAAAAAAATCTAAAGCAAATGGAATTGGTGAAGATGGCTGGATTATGGGCATGAGTGGCAGGCAAGGTGGTGACCTTGCTCAGATTCACCAAAAGAGAGAAAGCAACAGGAGACATTTCTGATGGAATTATCAAATATGTTTTAATAGCCAGTTTATGCTTGAGAAGCACCAGAGTTAGAACAAAAGACTAAGAATGGGCAAAGGAATACAGGTCTGCAAATTAATAATGTCTATGCATTACCAGCAAGAAAATTGCTGTTTCAATGCAATTTTTTTAAAGAAACTGCCAAAAAATTCAGAAGGAAAAATGTTTAAATATAGGTTCTATATTGAGCTGAAGTAGGGAGCTGGTAAGAGACAGTTTCAAATATTAAAATGATGTCTGGCAATGTTCAGGTCTGCTTTCGCATGTCAGTAACAGCAATTTTCCTTATGATTTCACAGTATAGCAATGAGGCAAATGGATCTATATCTATGAGATATATTTTCACAGAGCAGGAACTTCAGCACCAACATTTATTGTAATTCACAAAATACCAATTGAAATGTTAACAGCTGCCAGTTTTAAATCCAAAAATACACACATCAGTGCCTGTAACCCATGAATAAGAAGTATTGTTTATTTTTTTTAGCTAAGGTGATAATTTTCAGCCACTGGTCATTCTGAATGTACAGTGTTTCATAACCATAGCCCCTCTGGAGTATCCAAGGTGAAATGAAAGCAAATGTTGGAAATCCTCCAGTTCTTATGAAATGGAACAGATTTTTTCTCTCATCAGTTCTATTTATTACACAGCTCAAGAATAAGCCTGGGTTTTTTTTATCTTTCATCAATTAAAACATAAAGCAGTGTTAAAAATATTCTCAGCCAAGCATAAGGTACATAACTTTGTGAAAGGGATCTGTCAGTTCTTGAATAGCCGCTGTTTCTCCTGCCTTTGTCATGATGTAGTTAAATAGATGTTTGCTTTTTTCTCTTCATGTTAGTGATTTTCTAAGGGGCTGTATCTTCATAGTGTTTCTGTAGGTTGGCTGGAATAGCAGATCCTTACTGCATGTACAGTAAGTTTTGAACCTGGTTATAGAGACATATAAAAGTGAACCCTGCTAGGAACTCCACTTCTCATGCTGAGGTTTAAACACTGGAATTGGGTTCCCAGTGGATTTTCACTTTCACAAGTACTTAATGCAGCTTTAGGTGTCCCTAGGGCAATCTGAACTGGCCACTGAATATCCTTTTTAAGGGGAGTGAACAATGGCTTAGTTCCACCTCTCTTGAAATACAGGATTCATGTTTTCCTCTCTTAAAATTTAGTGTTCCTGGAGGCAGTCAGTAGCATTAGAGAATGAGACTGTATTTATCTATCCCAAGGCTAGGTACAATGTAGGTAAGGGCAATCCAAGCTTCCCTGTGGTGCTCTGTCAAAGCTTTTTAACCCTAAGCTGAAAGGATAACCACTCTAGAGTATGATTACAATTGAGACTCCAGGTGTATTAAAAAGTTGGGCCTTTAAGATTGGCAAAAGCTTTTGATTACAGAAAATTCTGTGTTACTTTTTGTGATGTGCATCTCTGTACTGGGGGCTGCACTGAGAAAACCAAGCAGATTTCACCTTGAACTGATTCTCACACTGAAACTCAGATCTCTGGAGATTTTTTTTTTTAAGAAGAACAGTGATTTTATTTTCCATGAGAAAATGAGATAAAACATACTTTCTAGGAAAAAAATCCCCAAACCCAAACAAACACAAAACCCCCAGTTCAAGTAAACAATTTCTAAAAGAATTGAAAGCAAACAATAAGTAAGATAAGAATAAAAACAGGAAAAAAATTAAAGTACTGAAAAAATATTGCTCTTTCAAAATTAAAAAATATAAGCTTTAGTGGTGATTTAAGGATTGCGATGAATACATTAATGCTTTACATGACTTGAAGGTAATAAACACCCCTGTTCTATTGAGTGTCCTCGACTCCTGTTGACCTCAGGAGGAGCTGAAGGCATTCAGCACTTTGCTTGATCTGAATATGAACAAAGAAGCAAGCAAAAGGAACAACAACAAATTATTATTAGCTTGATAATATTCAATTATTTTTAATAAAATAAATAGTATTATTTTTTTAAAAGCAGCAAAAAAATCTGCATGTCTACAGGTTGCTGTATTTCATTAAATATTCAAATGGCATTTCAATATTTAAGCAAAATCCATAGGCTAATTTCATTATTGTCACAGCCAGAATATTATATTACCTGAAAAGTGCTCAATAAGATTGATTTTTGTTGCTCTGTAAAATATAGTCTCCACTGACCACTTGCCAGGTTGGGTTACAAGAGTCTTTCAAACCACAAACTGTGCTGTGGTCTTTACAATGCATTGCCTGGAATTCTCAGACTGTGCTTTGAAACCCTACAAAATATCAATGACCACCTTACATCTAATCACTAACCAGGCAGAGGCTCTTTACTGAAGATCTTTTGAAGTACCTATTAGTGTAAATCAAAGTTTTAGCGTGTTCTTATCTTTTTTTTCCTTGCTTGCCTAGAATATTCAAAAATGATTTGTACACTTAGGCTACCTACTTAAAAGAAAAGACAATAAACCTTTAAATGTTATAATTTAAACTCTTCCGCATTCTTTTATGAACCCCATCAATCCCATTCATAATTAATGAAATGCAGGATGATTCCTGGATGAAATAAGTTTTCGTTCTCATTGCTAATCAATATTTCTGACCATATCTGTTTCATTATTGACAACATCTAGCCACATTTACTCTTATAATTAAGTTATAGTTCAACTTCTAACTTTTCCTGAGTGTTTGAAATGGCCGTATGGTGTTCTTAATTTCAGTTGCTGTTTCATCTCTCTCAGTAGGTGCCTATTTTATTGTTAAAGGTCATACTCATTTGTCTGCTCCAACAAAGGCAGCCCTTAAAGTTGGCTGTGGTTTTGACAGACACTGGGCCCTATAAGTGATAGTCTTAAGGACAGACCTGGCACTGGGAGACAGTCACCACAGCAAGGGAAATAACAGATAACAAATCATGCCACTATTTTTCCTCCTGGCGTGATTGACGACATCACAGCAGGTGTAACTTTTCAGTGTCTCCAGATTAAAAACCCCTCAAACAAATGAGTTCTTAAAATACTGTCCGGGGGCGTCAAAAGGTTGCTGCTGAACTCAAATGCATTTTTAAAAACAGTCTCTGTATTCTTTAAAAGTAAAGTGCATAATTTAAGAGTAGTGAGTGCAATTATCTAATGTTGAAATATCTTTCTGCTATGATAGCACAAAGTTCCCTTAAAAATGGAGGAGATATTGTATTAGATGGGTAAATATTAATCTTATAAATACACCCAGAGGAAGCAGCATTTTCAGTGAGTAATAAGACACTTGTCAATATGTAATACAAATTTTTCTGTGCTACAGACAGCAGAAAAACTCTTTTGGGTGGTCTTTTATTAAATTCCACCAGAGGGGGAGAAAAAAAAAAGGAAAAAAATGAATGTTGTGCCTTCGAGAGTAGCAGTGCTTGCACGGGTTTTATGAAAATGCCAAAGAGAAACAACATAAAAACTTTCCCTCTACATGTTTTACATGTTGATTTAAACCTTGTTTTTTGTCCCAATACTAACTCCATAAATATGAAAGCTATTTGTTTGACTAGAACAGAAACTGCATAATCTCATCTAAGTGATGTTTAGACATGTTTTCTAATTCTATTGATCAATCTTTTTTTTATCACTAAGCAGACTTGAGTTTTTTCCCCTGAAGTCTGCTACGCTTACCTTTGAAATCTGGACTTCAATTTTTTTACAGATTATCATACACAGACACCTATAGCAGCTGTGAATATAAAAATGATATTATTTTGTCTGAAACTTCTAGACGAATGGCATACCTACAAGCATATCATGCCTTTTAAATATGAGCTAACCCTGTCTTTGCAGATGGTACGAGTGAACTAAATAGAGCAGATCCTGATTATAGAAAACAGGTGAAAGTGTTATAGCATTTCATGGCACAGACCATTATGCTTACAAAAGGTGAAAATACATCAGAGTGTTTTCTGACTGATTCAAGTCTTAGTCTGTTCAGTTTCAACTCAAAATACCAGCTTTTGATATAGCTAGCTAGATTCATTGCAAAACAAAATATGCATGTACGCATGCTCATCTAATAACCTAAACAATGTGGCAAGTGCATGCATCAGTCACTCAAGGGCATCTCCTTGGCAATTTGCCTTCGCTGTTCTGCTAGCTACAAGCTCTGCGGAGAGGCCACACAGAGCAGACTCTGAAAAGGGCACAGTTTTGCCCCAGTGGGCAGAAGCACAAGCACTAAGTTGTCAGTAACAAACAGTTTTCACCATGATGCTGAATCTTTGTCTCAAGTTCATCAGCAGTAAAAACTATTTCCTGTAGTCATATGAGTAATAATTCAGTGTAGGATGTGGTGTGCTGCAAGACCTTCAACCGTGTTCTGTGACCCTTTCCAGGACCCAGGGCATAAGAGGGTAATTAATCATAGATAACACTGGGGTAGGTGCACACTGGCTTCAAATTCCCACTTAAGCTCTTTGTCCCTTCTGTTCCAAGTCTTTTCGCTGACTCTGAAGACTTTCAACCCTCCATGCTTTCTGTTGTCCCATCATACCTCTTAACAATGTCTGCACTCTCTCTGCAATGTCTTCTGGCTCTGGTGAGACATGTTTCCCCACACAACTGACAGTCTGCCTCTGACAGTCTAAGGAGCCCCTGGTGGCAAACTACAAGTGCTTACCAGCACAGAAAGATGTTTGAGCAGCAGCACGCTTGGCTCTGGAGACAACATAGTTTCCAGCTGAGCTACCAGCTTTAATGCAAAGCCTTCTCTCAATGGCGAACTCTCTGTACAGCTCGTTGGTAAGAAATATTGGGATGTTAAACTGTTCCTGGTCAGACATCATGGTGATGTGGGCAGGGAGGAAACACACTCCAGAGAGTGTGGTGAGGGAACAGCTTCCATCCAGGAGAATAACAGATTGAATAATTTTTCCTTTTTTTCACCCAAAGTCTATTGCAACTTCCAGGCTGTGCTGCAGAACTATACAAGAGCAATGAACATGTTTGTGTGGGCATCTGTGCATTTGTGTAAGAGATACCATCTTGGATAACTCACTGTAGTTTACACCAGGCACCTCCAGAGCTAACAGCATGAGCTACTACAGCTTGAGAAAACAAACCAATCCCCTGTAGCTGTGGCTGTAACAGACATATATTTCCTGTGGATCCAGCACAGAGGGGAACCTGTAACACATACTCGTCACTAGCTTATACATGCACATTCATGCGTGAGATTTTTGTTCTTATTGGAAGGGGATTCTTTACTAAGTAGAATCCAGGAGAAGACAAATCAAAACCTTAAATAGAATAATATTTACAAAAAGATAAGGCTACTAACACAACTGAAGTTTCTAAAGACAGAGTAGGAAATCAGGTTGTAAGAATCAGCTTGTAATAACAGAAAGCTACAGTCAATATTTAAAGCAGAATTTTCCAATAGCAGGTGTAATTTTTGAAAGGGATTAGGAATAGACACAGGTCAGAATTTTCAGAAAAGAGAGAATAGTTGTGAAAAAACCAAATTCAAACAAATCAAAGCAGGAAACACAGCTTATATGTGACTTCCATATGAATGGCTGCCTCAGTTGACAGGCTTAAATTATGGAGTACTAGTTCTTTGAATAGTTTCTAAAGCTATTCACATAAAAATATTCCCTTCAGTATCATTGCAGCATCCATCTATGTCTTTTAGAGGTGGTCTTTAAATTTCATTTTATTTAAAATACGAGCAAAAGTTCATTTTGAGGGAATATATTATGCATTATTGTTTTGATTTTTAGAAGTTGAGGAAAGGAAGTTCCAAAAACACTATGAGAGTTTTTTGTTTGTCTTGATCACTGATTAGTGTTGATTTGTTGAAAGGAGAATTGCTGTTTCAGATAAGCATTTAAGGATGGGACTGAAAGAATGGCCTACTGTCTACAACCATTACTTTGCACAGTTGGTGTACATACAAAAGAAGACATTATTGAATAACATACACTTAATGCCACACCTCTTATTTCTGCTTAGCTAGGAATTCTGATTATAGTGCACTGAATATTTGTCATTTTCTGAATTGGAGCTTAGATCCGAAGTAGACAAGAAAAATGTCATCCTTTTGTTTTATCAGTCCTGTTAAAATTAAGACAAATACTTTTAAAATATGCCTAAAATGAGGGGTTTTTTCCTTATTTTCCATATATATTCCTTATTTTCCATATATAATCTAATATGGTCCTGATGTGAGGAATCCAAATGTAACAGAAGTGTTCCACTACATTAAATATAGTTATCGAGGAATTTACTTGAGTCAACTCGAAATATAAGTTGCAACAGAAGTCTGCCTAAGAAATCAACACTAGTTTTCCTTGAAGAAAATTGCAAGGCATAATAAACCAGTTCAGTTTTGAACTGGTCATTAGAATAAGACTTAACACATGCCATTCCTCTCAATAAGAGACCTACCACATGACAAAGAATCATAGAATTGCACAGCCTGAAAAAGACTTTTATGATCATTGAATCTTTAACACTTTCACTTAGTTAGTATAATCAATATCCACTATGTATCTTTTTCATAGAATATTCACCAAAGGCTTCTGAAAAAGACAGTGACTTCTAGTACTTTAAAAATATTTTGTTTCCTAAAGACTAGTTCATGCATTTAGCCACCATTGAAGAGTGTGCAAAGCAGACACCTGATGTATACATATGAGAAAATGTTCCACATCAGAATTATGCCATGAATTAGGAATTTAGATTACAGACATATAAAAATCTCTTGAAAACAGATGTGATTTAGTTACAGTTTTTGATTTGTTTATTCTAAAAAGCATATGGAATATATTAGTCATGAAATTAGCTCCTAGTAAGTTGGAGTATGCATAGTCGGTTATGTCTAAAGTTAAAATGCAACTATCTTCAGGCAACCACAAATAATTTATATGCATCTCTAACATGGCACATTTAAAGATTACAGTATCTAGACACTGTTGCAGTTCCATGTTAAGTGTTCCAGCAGGTGTCTTGCACCTTTGTGGTTTATTTTTATATGGCAGGCACTGGCGTATCTGAATGAAAAAATGGTGCAGTTCTTAAAGATGCTGAAATTCCTTCAGCTTTCTTTAATTTCATTTGGAATGACAAAAGTGGGAATAATTCAGTGGTGATCTAGAACTGGGTCATTACTATACATAGAAATATCTATGTTCTGCAGCTTCATTTGTAAAAGTTGTGGATTCCAATACAAAACAAAGATACTCAATCCACTATGAATTTCCTTGCTGATTTTTAACTTTTATTTCTAGCACCATTAAAAATAACCAGGGACAAATAATGGAAATAATGACAATTGACAAGAACTCATAATCTTTCAGAAGTCAGAATTCATCAAAATAGGTTTTAGCAGGAATAGCACAATATTTTTTGTATGAATAAATAAAAATTCTTGTAAAGACTCAAGAGATTATTCTATTTTGCATGATACAAATAAAACTGTCCCCACAAAATTGTAATCTTACACAATTTATGGTAGTTTCCCATAAATTACATGAGTATATTGGAACCTTGTTAATAATTAAAAGTCTTTTACTTTTTCAACTCTCAAATAAGTATTAGAGTAAATAATTTCCAGTCTTCATCTGACATGACATCTAACCAATACAGGCATCACAAAATAAATAATTTATGAAAAATATTTATTTAAAGAGCTGTAATTTACCTTGCATTTACCATATGCCATTCATCCAAGTATCAGTATAAAATATTCATTAGAGAAACTCATTAAAACAAACTTCTATACAATGAGGTGACGGGCCAACAAAAAACATCAATCATCACAGGGGTTTAAGTTGCTATTAGTCCATATACATAAACTAGTGTTTCAAAGAAAAAAAGATGAATATTTCTACATTTACCCTGGAATCACCAGAGCTACATTAAAGCTTTTTCTTCACCTATTTCATGAGTCCCAAGAACTCCCTGACAGAACACAGAGATCTAATTTATTAATGATGAATAAATCTGATGTAATAATTAATGGGAAATCTATAGCTAATCTTAACAGAAGAATAGCTAGGCATGTAATGATATTTAAGTCTGGCATAAAAGATCTTAGTTCATGCATCACAAGCAGGGCAATTACCTGTGCATGTATGCAGCTCTAGATCCACAAAAGCGTACCAAGCATTAAAACAGTGCAGGACTCCCCACAATCAAAGATATGGAGTCTCTTATAATTCATAATACATTGTTTTGAAACTGAACCTGAGGTTAGGGAGATGATATATCAGAAAAAGTAAAAGCTATCAATATCCTCTAGTCAAAAATACCTATTTTGTATCAAAATTCTTTTAGGTAAGAAAATGAGATAGCTTCAGGTCTGAATTCAGAAAAAGCAGCGTGCCACATCAGTGCATTTATGGGATGCACCTACAAAACCATGTACCTCACTCCTCTGTAGATTCTTCCACAGTAGGAAGTTCTGTTAAATATCTACTTCACATAGACTGCATTTCTATTATACTGTTGATCTGTGATTAAATGCTCTAATAAAATTAACTGGCTTTGCTACAAAGAGAACATCTGGAGCAATGTTTAATTTTGTGTCAAACATATACAGGAAACACCTGTCTAGTTGAAGTAATTTTTACAAAAGTGACATTAATCCATCTGTTGTGGAAATGCATGTCACAGTTGTCACATTAAAAAGCAATATCAACAAACACAGAAACGGTAAATTACTTTGCAAGTAAGTCTTCTAAAATTAACGAAAAATTCATTAATCCAAATGTTACCATGTTAATCTGATTTCACACTGAATAAGATCTCCCTTTTTTCTTCAGGTTAAAAATATCTTCCAATTATAGCACGATAAAACATTCAGAACTGAAATTAATTACATAATTAGAAGATTAAAAGTAGAGCCAGAATATTTATACACACCTCTACAAAACAGTGACTTAAATGACGCTTAATATAAACAAAATGCATTTTATAGGAAAAAAACCACATAAAAAAGTTAAATATACCTGTTATATAGAGTTGGGGCCCTCACAAGTTCATTCAAGACAAAATGAGTAGGATGTTACCTTTGTACAGAAGTGTGAAAAGTACATATGATATATGACAGAAATATTCTTATTTTATGGGATCTTTCCAATACTTATTTTGTCCAAGATGTTAGTACAATGTGTACTGTATGTTTTGAAATACTTCCACTGAAAGTGTGGAAGATGACCAAAGTCAACAAAAAAGAAATAAATCCAATATCCAAGGTTATGTGGTCTTTTTGAGGCAATTCTTTTGCCTTAATATTTTTCCATTACCTTATTAACTTTCAATTAATTTTCGACCTAAAAATAGTCTTTAAAGGCTATGAACTAGGCTTATTCTTAATTTCAGGTCAAATTAAATAAATAAAAAGAAAAAAAATTAATAGTAAAAAATCAAGAAATTACTGCTTCAAGAAATACTACAAAAGGTTCTGTAAAGAATCTTCTCATGAGTAAAGTTTAATAATTATATATTACAGTGTATCAAAATGCCTCATCTGGTACTTTCCAATGTTAAAGGCAAAACAAAATATCAAGTAAAGATTTACTAGGTCTATTTACCAATTTGCATGCTCTTCAGCTTCCCATTTAATCTGGTTTTGGTCATAGATAGTATTAGGTGCTGTTTTGTTGAATCATTTCTTCTGTATTTAAAAATAAAATATTTTTTACCTTTTGAGTACAATCTGAATTACATAGTCATCTGTTGGGATGGTCCTTTGACCTGGGTTAGAGAATAGAATTCAACAATGTACAGAACAAACTCAAGTGTATTTGAAGTACCCTCAAGGTACTCTGAAAGTGATTTTGGGGCTGAAGTTTTTAGATCTTCCTGTATCATTACCAGTAGTGTGAAGACAAGAGAATTCAGAGCAGTTTGTGAAGGCCTACTTGGACAGCCAAATTCATGATAAGACTTAGCCAAAAGCAGAGATAAGAAGATAAATAACTGTAGAAATCTCTGCTTGCATGTCAAGGGGTCTCAAAAGAGACCATGGGGTTTATGCCTTACATGCTTCTGTTTGCAGAAGGGTGAGAGAGCTCCTTGATCTTGTGAGGGACAAACAGAAAATCACGCTGGAATCATCAGAGGAGTCAGTAGGACCATATGTGCTGGACTTCCATGGGAGTGTAAGTGGGTTTATGGCCTTAGCACACCATTATAACCTTGCTGAAACAAGTCAAAAGCAGAAAATCTGGTATGATTGACAAGTTAAGGCTTAGACATATGATGTGGGGCAAAAGGTCAAACTTCTGATCCCAGATTGGCAAGACAACTGTAAACAGACTAGGACGAACTATTTAACAGCATTATGCAGGTCAACAGTATCATAGAGCTTCCGGACAGATAGCAGAAGCACACACTCTACAGTTTTAGGACAGTAAGTTTAAGCAAATTCTAGCAAGGACTGGAATTTTCTTCACTAAATGTAGGCCCAGTGTGAAATGGAGCTGAAATTCATAATGAAATCAAGATGGAAGGCAAAATGAAATTACTCTGGTAGAGGGATTTCCCACTTCAATCTGTATCCATGAAGGGGGTTCAGAGGACAGTGGTTCTGTCAGATGACATCCAAGTTCTGTCACTGATGTCCTCCAGACAAGCTGGGGCAGAGCTCAGCAGTAAAGCCTTGGGTGAGGCTTGACTCTGCAGAGGTATAGAGGTGTAAGAGTTCATGTGAAATGGAAGCACTGTGTACTTACATGTTGTGGCCTGGACCTAGTGTCTTAACTGCTTTTTTAATTTTCAGGCATTCTGTGATGTCATTTAAAGCTGTTTGCTTTGCTGCAGCAAGGTTATTTGGAATAGGGACTCAGAAAAGTCAATCAAGGTCAGAAAAAGTGAAAATGATCCATCAAAGACAAAAATAATTTTACAAAAGAAAAAATCAAACAGCTCTCTCAGACCTTTTAAATGTTGGATAACCATTACAAGATTGTTCTTTATAATATCTCTAGATTTTTCCAATTTTCCTCATGGGACCACCAAAAGAAAAAAAACATAATTAATACTGAGTCCCAGCACATCAGAAAACAAACTCAGCTTTTCTAGTGAATTCTTTCCATTCTCATTGACTTATCTTAACATGTGTCAGTCTGTTTAGTCAGTCTGCAGCTACCACAGTGATTGGGAATGACAGTGTGACCTCAGCTGGAATTAAGAGAGATGGAATTAGGAAAAAATTGTTTACAACTCTTTCGAGTTGTAAAGCTAAACAACTCAGAAGCAGAGAAGAAAACTGCCTCTGAAGCCTTTGTGATGGCAGTGTGCAGCTCTGGTGAGATAAAGTATGCCTGTTGCTTGAACCACATTTGGTGACTGCACACCCTGACGTTACCATTCCTTCTCAGAAGAACAGTGCACAGCCACTGGGGCTCTATCTCCCTGCAGACATTGCCACTTCAAGGAAAGAGTCCGAGAACAAGGAAGCATAGAATCATTTAGGTTGGGAAAGACCACTAAGATCATAGAATCATGGAATGGTTTGGATTGGAAGTGGCCTTAAAAATCATCTAGTTCTAACCCCCTTGCTTTGGGCCGGGACATCCTTCACTTCACCTGGTTGCCTAGAGCCCCCTCCAGCCTGGCCTTAAGTACTTCCAGAGATGGGCCAGTTAGAACTTCTATGGGTATCCTGTTCCAGTGCTTCATCATCCTCACATTAAAGAACTTCTTTCAAACATCTGACCTAAATCTAGTGTCAGTTTGAAACCATTACTCCTTGTCATGTCACTACACACCCTTATAAAAAGTCCTCTCCATCTTTCTTTGTAGGCTCCCTTCAGATCATGGAAGGCTTCAATTAGGTCATTTCAAAGTCTTCTTGTTTCCAGGCTGAACAATCCCAATTCTCATAACCTTTTCTCATAGGAAAGGTTCTTTATCTCTCTAATTAACTTGGTGCCCCTCCTTTGGACTCTCTCCAAGTCCATGTCCTTCCTACACAGCATATCCCAGAGCTGGATGCAGCACTGCAGGTGGAGTCTCACCAGAGCTGAGCAGGACAGAATCCCCTCCCTCACCCTGCTGGCCACACTGCTTTTGGTGCAGTCAGGATTCATGTGGCTTTCTGTGCAGTGAGTGCCCATGGCTGGGTCATGTCCAGCCTCTCATCCACCAGCACCCCCAAGTCCTTCCTGGCAGAGCTTCTCTCACTCTGCTTATCCAACAGCCTGCATTGATGCCAGGGGAACTGTGTCAGAGCTTATAGAAGTCCAGATAAATGGAATCTGTATCCCTTGCCCACTGATATAGTCACCCTTTCCTAGATGGCCACTAACTTGGCCAGGCAGGACTTGCCCTAGGTGAAGCCTTGCTGGCTGTCCCAAATCACCTCCCTGTCCTCCCTGTGCCTTAGCACAACTTCTAGGAAGATCTGTCCTATGACCTTCCCAGGCACAGAGGTGAGACTGACAGATCAGTTGTTTTCAGGGTGCAGTGGTAATGATGGAAGAGGCACAGGCAGGGAACATCCCTTGGGTTGGATCTTATTCATTGTCTTTTTTCATTGTCTCACTTTAGCATTCTCATTCCTCACAGACTCCTGCTGCAGTGATATGCCTTCTGGCTTGTAGTGAGGTGGTTGTCAGTCTCATCTACCACAAAAAGAGTGATAGCATAGAGGAAGAGACCTTAAGTTGTGCCAGGGGATGTTTAGGTAATTTATTAGGAAAACATTTTCACCAGAAGAGTTGTCAAACATCAGAACAAGCTTCCCAGTGAAGGGGTTAGTCACCATCTCTAGGTGACTAAGGTATTTAATAGACTTGTAGATGTGGCACTTTGGGACATGGTTTACTGGTGGACTTGGCAGTTTTAGGTTAACAGTGATCTTAGAGGTCTTCTCCAATAGAAACGTCTTTGATTCACATACCACCAACCAGAGGTTGCAAGTGATTCCAGTAACCCAGGCAAAATATGAATGCCCTGTGACTCATTTTGATTTTCTGCTCTGTCAGTGTCCATGGGCAAATAGTGCTCATTTAATCCTACATGTTCTTCATGGGTGCTGCACAAGCCAACAGCCCAACGTGGTGTATAGGTTGTGATCTATCTTGCTTCATTGTCTGGCCTTATTATGGTTTCTGACAGGCTAAGGAAGAGCAGACCTGCACCTACAACAAGTGGGCAGAGCATGAGAGGCTGTGGATAAAGATGTGAGAGGAGAGAGAATGGCCCTACTATAGATGGGGCAAGGAAAACAAAGATGTCATCTTGAGAGATATATTTTGCTGAAAAGTGTGATCTTGAATTCAACTTTTAAAGAGATTTTCAGCATGTGTCAGACCCCTCATTACATGCTTTATTCAGGCAGATGGGGGCCCAAACCCTCCAGACCTCAGGGTCACAGGGCAAGCTTGCTACTTTCCCAGTAGGCTATAACTCACTTCTAAGTTATAACTCAGGCAGTTATAACATCTACAGGGGACTGTCCTGGCATAACCACCTCACCATGGCAGACTGGGCAGTGAGAAACTCTATTAGAAACCAAGTCTGAGGAAACATACAAATATCTAAAGGAAATCAAGTATTCCAGGACAGGACTTTTCCTTGGTGGGGGGCTTTTTGTTGGTTTGTTGGGTTTTGATTTTTTTTGTTTGGTTGGTTTTGCTTTTGATTTTGTGTTCTTTTGTTTTGTTTTGGTTGGTTGGTTTGGATTTTTAAATTATTTTTTGTTCTTTATTTGTAGGGCAGGATGACTCCTTTATATATTTTTTTTGAAGCTCCCTTGAAGCATCAGAAAAGTACTTTTTACTATTTATTTATTATTTTGGAGTGTGCAAAACCTTCTCCCAGATTGTAGCTTGAAGAAGACTTCCTGTGCATTCAATTTCAGCACAATTTTAAGCATTACAAGCCTAGTGTTTTGCAGCTTTGGCTTCTCCATAAATTGTGCTGAACTTTCCCAGGTTTTCTGACTCCACTTTGAGAATGAATTTTGGCCTCAGAAAAAGAGATTAATAGAAATATTGTCCTTTATTTTTCAACTTTCCTATGGGGCAGAGGGTCTTGCAGTGCTGTTTGCAAGGTCATTTTGAAAGTCATCACTTGTCCTTTTGAGACATCTTTCTTTGTGTTTCATATTAGCATTTTTACAGTCAGAAACACTAAAGGATGTTGCTCTTTAGGAAAACTCTTAGCATTTTTGATGTCTCCAAATTGGAAACTGGTGCTTGGCCACAAATTGTCACATTTATGCTCTGAATTTGGTTTACTGAAATTTGGGTTAACTAACAGACCATTCAGAAATGTTATCAGATCTTTGATATTCTGGTCAGTGTAAGGTCAGTTTCAAAAAACCACCTTATAGAATCTTAGTTACAGCTGTGAGATATCATGAGGATCAATCCTGCTCCTACAAATCCTATGTGGATATCAACTTCTGGTGATTAAAAAAAAAAAGATATTTTTCATTCTTACAGAAAATCAGTTCATATATCCCCCGATATTTCCCTGTTCCCAAGTTTTTGTTTAATATAGGTCTCACCTGCATTTTTAAATACAGAGAGAGAGGTATGTTGCCTTGATGCTATTTTCTTTAAAATGTAGAATCTGTAATTATAATCCTGTAAATTTATAGATATGCTTATAATTAAGTTTTATTAACATTGATTTTTGTTTAAAAGGTTTTTATGGCTAGGAATTTTAAGCCTGTATGTCTGCATGCTCCCTTATGTTATATACAAATGATAGGAGCTCTCATTTTATTTATAATAAGATTTTCAGTCTATTCAGTCTGTTGAGTTAGTAGAGTTTTTAGTGCGAATATTTATTGTACTTCAGAAAGACTTTACCTATGGTTGCAAGCATGTGTCTTGGTTCAAAATTATCCAGTACCAGAAAATGAGCTGTGGTGTAAAAAATGATACTTAAATTTAAAGCCTGAGATGTTGTCAGGAATCTCCTGCATATTTAAGGTAGAATTCTACATACAGAATAATGGGAGAGATCCCAGCTCTGCAAAAGTTACTGCTAGTGCTTTCAGCAAATCCAGGATTCCACATCATGTCTTCCCTGAGGATAAACAGACTCACCTGGTCTTAAAATCAAAGAACCTATTCTCATTCTCACATTAATAGAGTGGGAGAGCACATAGCCTCATTGACTGAGGACATAGCAAAGTACAAATAATATGAATTGTAGTTGTACCTCTTTTAAAAATGTATAAATTTTTAAAATATAAATAAGAACCAACATAACTTTTTATGTTCGTCAACCAACTAGAAAGAGGCATGGATATTTGGTATATAAGAGAAAGAAATCTTTAAATCAAAAATCTGTCTCTATATTAGTTTCTTGGAAATAGCCTGCTGGCACTCATACAGGATTAAGAGGACCTTAGGTCAAAACAAATGAGAGAGAACTGTTTGCAATGTGTTGGTGATGTGAATAAATGTAAAAGATTCCTGTGTGGAATCTGTCAGCTTGCAATTTTGTGACAAACTGCAGGATTATTTTGGTTCAGGATTCTGCATTATGATATGGAAACTGCTTTCCAACCTAAAAATAATATATTTTCAGCTAAGGAATCAGCATTTTATATTTGGGCACAATATACTGTCACACTGTGTGATGTTGCTAATGATGTGCTATGCAAAGCTGATGAGATACTGGCTACTTGCAAAAAATGTGAAGTGACATTCTGTGCACCTACCTTCAGCAGGAAAAGTCCTTGTAACATATGTCATGTAGTAACAATGATACAGCCAACTGACACCAATTAAAAAGTCACAAATGGTTGCTTTTCTCTAATGTTCAAAGAGCTCAAGGAATTTAGATGTGTACATTAAGGATCAGATGCTTGGTTGCATATTCTACAAACTATGTTTTAAACAAATCAGCATACAGATGGCTGTGACAATAACTACCAGGAAAAAGTGAAGGGTGAACTGTCACAAAGTTTGACAGGCCATTGCATATTGAGAGTCTTTCCCTATTGCTCTTTGAATAGTCAGTCCCACAATATTTCTATACTCTGTCTTGCAGGCAGGTGGAGGGTGGGTAAGTATTCTGATTAAGGCAAGGGACAGGAGATGCATGAAAACTGCAATAAATATTTTTATCCTTCTATAAGTGCTTCCAGTTTGACCTTGGATAAACATTTAGTCAGTCTGACTTGGTTATCTGCATATGCAAAGCTTGGATATTTCAACCTTCCAATCTAAAAATTTTCTGCATGTTAGCGAGACACTGAAGTACCATAAAAATTGAATTACTACCATAGGCTATTTTTTTTTTAAGCAAATTTTGCAGGCTTTTTTTTTTAATGGTTTTTGAAGAAGCTTAAATTAACAGAAACCTGTACAGTAAATTAGAGAATCCTGAACTAGTGACACTGAACAGGAAACAGAAACATTTGGGGACAAAAGGATTAGTAAGTTCTCTGGAGAAGAAAAGGGGTGTGAAATACACATCTGGCTTATCCAGAAATATTGACAAAAAGGGAAAAATGGAAGAAAAACACAGCATGTGATAAAATATAAAGAAAAGCCAAGAAAGAATAGACACGTATTTAAAGTGCCAAGGTCACTTTTTGGAAGGCTAGAGAAATTTACTTGGGATAATTAATGACAGAACTCTCCTCTGCACACAGGTAATCAGATAGGACTGCATCTATGGATAGAGTTATCTGTAAAATTAATGGAGAGAATCACTATTCTCAGCAGTTATGACACTGAGAAATTTTAATTCTCAAGGTATATGCTGGAGAACAAATGCAACTAATAGCCAAAGGAACTCTGTATTCCTAGATGTGTTTAGCTGACATGTTTCTTAATCAACTATCCCCCAGAAGTACTTTTGGTGAAAGTAACTAAGTAATTAACATGGAGTTAATTAAAAAGTAGATTCAATTTAAATTAAAGGGAAAATATACAAAACTAGGACAGTCAGTAAGGTTTGGGATTTCAGAAGGATCTATTTTGATATGAGAATTAAGTTGCAAAGTAAATTTTTTTGAAAAACCTTGAATATAGTCAATCTGAACTTAAGAACTTGAGGTTTGCAGCTTTTCCAAGTCAAAAGTGATAAACTTTTGACAGTAAGATGTGTCATGGATAAAGAGACCTTACAAAAAGAGGATTTATATGTGCATAACCCTCTCAGAACATGCATCAGCAGAGGCTGTATACATAATAGGAAGAACGTATGACAACAAAGAATGTAATGTTTTAAAGTCAAGCTGGGATGGAGTTTGCTAGGAGATGTAAAGTGCCTGAAGTGTCTTAAAAGCAGATTGGCTTTCACCCCACTGCTTCAACTAGAAGACTATTCAAGATTTCCTGTGACCAAGCAACACAAAGCTTTTTTTTTTTTCCCACCAACTTGAAGACATTCAGGACCAATTTCACACTACTATTACTAGGAACAATATTTACTTTTGGTTTAACTCTCTCTTCTTCCCTTCTGACGTTCACAGGAAAAGCAGATCATCCCAACTGTTTTTCTTCTGCTTTTTTTTCTTTAGTATACTTTTAGTTTCATTGAATCATTGAATGATGGCAAGAGGAACTGTAGCCATTACCAAGGTGTACTATTATGAATAGTTCCCTATTGCTGGCTCTGACCTCTCACTTTGTAAATTTTTGCCTTTCTTTGTGTCCAAAACAGTGCTGATCTCATGGTCACCAACTAATAATCCTCCTACCAGTCCTTCTTGAGTTGTTTCCGTCGGATGATTTCCCAAAATAAATATGCCTATCAATAAACCATTAGTAATACTAGGATGAAAGAGAAACTAGTTCAGATGAAATATTATGTTGATTAGTCCCAGCTGAGGAACTGGAAATAAGTTTTCAGTTACAACATTTTTCAGGAAACTGGAAGGACATTCCTAAGTCACTGCTCTACCAAGCAGTAAAAATCTGGTGTCCTCCTAAACATATTGCAGTAAAAAAAAATCCTAAACGGTTTTCAGATTGAGTTAATAACTACAAAAGGCATTATATTATGTGTTGTCTGTAATTTGAATAGAAGACTCAAAAAGTCTTCTCCCATTGTATGTTTCAATTGATTATTTTCTTTCCATTATTAGATTTCTCTCCATATTCTGTAAATAAAGAAGTTTTATTTCTCCTTAAGTCTTTGATTTACTTTGAAAAATACAGAAAAGCTGTCTGGCAACTTTTCTTCATGTTTGTGTTTGTTTTGGTTGGTTTGTTTTGTTTTTCTAACAGAGAAAGGCCAGTCCTACTATTGATGCATCATCTGTGTTCATCTCCTTGAATTTATGGTTCAGTTTTAAGCAGCAGTTTTGAAAAGACAATGACATTTCCAGGTTTGAGCCCTGATAAAAAACATGACACAGAGGGAGAAGGAATAAAATGCCTGGAAAATTAAGACTTATGGCAATGTAATGACCCAAGAAGAAAGCACTTCCACTATAGAGAATTCCCTACAGTAATTTTGGAAATCTCATTACAGACATATCTTCTGTTACTTCAAGGATAGTTTCAAATACAATTTCCCTGCATTTCTATGTAATGATAAGAAGCTCTATCTGCTGCTTAAGGCCCAACTCTTGAACATCTGTAATTCAGGACATTGTGTAGAAAAAATAAAGAGTGTAGTATGCCAATTAAATCTCCCAGAAGACTGGATTACCACAGTTTTGTTTGATCATAGCCTTGTTTAGTGTTTTGCAGGGTAATAAATAGCAGAGAGATTTAATACGCCTGTGTCTTCAAGTTGGAGTGTTACAGTCTCACTTGGAAAGCCAATATTAGCTCTTTCATGTTCTTAGGGAGGAAGGAAAAGAATAAGGAAGACCCTTGTTCAAAATGGCTCAACAGCTGGCCTTTTCTTTTGAATGAAAATGAAGGGGGAAAAAGGAATCAAACCTAGACTTTATGATCATACTCTCCACTATATGATCCTTTCCTCAAACCTTGCTTCCTTTAGCAGCTGAAACTAGATGCCATAATTTATTTTTAGCTTTTTAGAGATGCCTGGTGTTACTAGTTTGATGACAGAAGAGCAGAGGACAAACATACTTCTTGATGCAAATAGTTAAGGAAAAAAATGGCTGGTGGCTGGCTAGTTTAACCAATTTAAAATTGTCCTCACAGATGTTAAAAAAAATTATAAAGTAATTTTTCTGAAACTGCTGCTGGGCACACAATGCATCAGTAATTAAAAAAAAAAAAGCCAAACCCTATATAAAGGTTACCAATATGTATTTAATAGTATCTACTATTTTCTCATTAATCTGTTTTTTTCTTCAAAAAGAAAATATATTAATTTATCTATAAAAATGTTATTGCTCTTTTGAAAAGATTTCTGCTGACTGGCCTGTTATTTCACAGGATTAATTCTGGATGAAGGGAAAGCTACCACCCTCTGATTGTTTCTCTTGGGTGCATATGTCACCTTTCCTTTAAGTTAATAATTTCATAACCGGTGATATGGCTGATTTGCTCATGAAAATAAAGGCACTCTGATCCTATATGTTATTTATCATTTGGTTTCACAAAAGGAGCACATTTTGATGTACAAATCCATTCTCAAACAAATCTGATTCCTTGCTAATCCACAGAATATTTTGATCTTTACTGGGTAATGAAGTCTTCATTTTTATGTGTAAAAAAATCTCATGTATAATACAAACAACATTATCTCTAAAACTGTGATACATCATCATACATGCAAAACCAAAGCCTTGGGTAAGACAGACTGGCAAGTTAGATGAACCACTTCAATTTTCCATCAATCAAATTATAGTTTATTGTTCAGCTGAGCTACCTCAGGCAACACAAATCTAAAAACTGTCATTTTGGAAACATTACATTTTTTTTCTGTCACATTATAACCCAAGCCAAAGCCATAAAAAAGAATGTCATACCATTACTGACTGTAATATTCCTTAATTTAAGAACAGCTAATTCATCTGCGATATATACAGTGTTCCTAAGATTTCGAGCTTATAGCAGTGTTCAGTTACCGTAATCTTATAAAATCCATTAGTACATGTATTATTTTTTAAATAGTGGAGATTTTTACAAATTCAATTAAGAACAGAATGGTTGTTTATAACAGCATTTTAATGTCTACATCAGAAATAAGGTTTACATTTCAGAATCATCTAATATTTCAATTATTTGGTTACTATGAACCGTAAATTGTCGGGAATTTAATTCAAAATTAGGTTTCTATGGCATACACTTGATGAAATAATGTGGTGTCCTTTTTCTATTTCTTTACAGCAATGAGTGTCATCACTCTAAAGCTCAGAAGATAAAAATTAAACCACTAAATGTTACAGGTCTGTTTGTGTTCTGTCACCTAAAATGCACCTATGTCCCTTTTGCTGTTTAGACAATAGAATTCCCCTAACATTGAAAATGTAGTGCTTTTACATTTTAAATGTTCTGTTTGCCACTTACCCTAATTTTCTGAATGATAACTTTATGGTGTTCCTTTATTTATCCACATTGAAGTGCATATATGAGTTAATGGAAGAGGAAAGGGTGAGAATTACAATGAGAGGTTATATTTCTTCCCTTCTTAAAATATATGGTGTTGAGAGTGTGAAAAGAAAGACAGTTGCTAATAAAAGTATTCTTCCCTCACCATCTATATGCTTAAAAGTATAATCATGGTATCCTAGGAAATCATAAACTTAATTAGGACACCACTCTTTAAATAATACCGGATGAAATTTAAAGATAACTGAAATGTTGTGAGAACATACACTTCACTGCAAAGATATATATATCATGAGGACACCTGTGCCCCCCTTAATTGACTACCTGCTAAAAGAAAAACCTGCTAAAAGAGCAGATTTACTGTGTAGTGAGGCAGTGAATTTAAGAGGTCTCTGCTGAATAAAAAACTAGTTCCATTGGTTGAGCTGGGCCATGTTCTTGAGCAAGTTCAGACATATTAACCGAGCATTCATGTGTTTTTATGCACCATTTATTTTTGAAAAATCAGGAATTTCCACTGCAACAACTACTTATGCACCAAAGTAATAAAATTCCGGTGGTTGATAGTCACCAAATCTATGCTAAGCACAATCCAGCAAGGATTATTGTACACAGTTTGTATGTACATGCAAAAACGTGAGGGAGATCAGGGCAAGACTACTAAGTGTAAGGAATTTAATTGTAGTGTTTGCATTTCCTTTCGGTTTTGCTTCTCTTTTAATCAAATTGGGTTATTTCATGTAAGGTGCAATTTTTCCTAAGGAATATATTTCTGCTCTTGTGATTCTTATAATTACTGGTTATATTCATGAATCCAGTTACTTTTCTATTAGTCAAGTACACTGACAAAGGTAGAGAGTAAACAAGAATCAGATCCTTACAGAGCTTTCTTTAGAGGATCACACTAAGGCTCTTGAATGCACCACAATTTTTTGGGATCCAGAAATGCCAGTCCTAAATTTTCTGGGCATATTACAATTTAAGCCACCCTATTAATTGAAAAGCATCATGCTGGCAAGTATCTTAAGAAGCAGTTAGAGAACGTAGGCACCAGATCTTTTCTAACTAACAAATCTATAACTTCTAGCTTTATGTTTGTTCTGCAACACAATTTTTTCTATTTTATACTATTTTGTTTCTTCTCCTAAAAAATAGGGGTTTTTTGAGCTGAAAGAGGTCTAATCACTTTTCTGTGATTAGATCTGATTCTCAGTTGTGAATTTTCCAGATCGAAATGAACCCTAAGAACGTGCAAACTTTATTCATAAGGTATGTAAAAGAGAGACAGGAAGAGAGTATCATAAAACTAGTTACAGCAAAAAAATTTGACTGACCTGTCTAAAACTCAATAAGATGGGTGAAAGTTGCTTCCTCTCAAGTGAAAACAGTTTTTGTGACTCATTCCACTGACTCATGAATATATGTATATTTTCACTATGTCTATAAAAATTCTTGTTTTATCCTGTTTTACAGGAAGCTGGACTTTCTTACTGTGTTACTAGCTGCTGGCAGTGGAAGCACCCAAACCTTTGGCATATTCAGCCTTGCAATAAAATCCAGGGTGTTTCCTAGATACACTATAATTAACTTCAAATGCTATGTTAAAATTATGTTAGGGTGTGACTTAGACAAAATAAAGCACTTCTAAGTGAAGACTGATGTGCAGTTCTAAATGCACCCTTTTTTGTCCATAGGTACTATAAATACTGTAGAATACAATAGATAGCAGCAAATCAAAGCAGTTTATGTCCCTTAAATCCTGGATTTTAATTTCACAACATGAGATAGATTATTCTTGGTGGTATCTTTCTTTTTCCATTGTTTTTATTTTTAGCTCATTTAAACTCTTGTTGTTTAAGCTATGAGAAAAGCCTCGCAAGTCATAGCCACATTTTGCCTAGTTGCATTTAAGATTAAGCATTAGGATTTGTTAGTGTGTAATTGTGTTGGTTTTGCAGGGCCTGGTGTGAGAAACTGCTAGAAACTTCCACAATGTCTGGCACAGCCAGTCTGTGATGGCTCTGAAGATGGACACGCTGCTGGTCAAAGCTGGGCCAATTCGAGATGATGGTAATGCCTCTGTGATAACATATTTAAGAAGAAGTCAAAACAAAGGTGGTTGGGCAGTTAGAATTCCAACCAGAGAAAAAAAGGAAGTGAGAACATGTGAGGGAAACAACATGGGGACCCCAAGGTCAGTGGAGAAGGACGGCAGGAGCTGCTCCAGGCGCCAGAGCTGAGATTCCTCTGCAGGCCATGGTGAGAGCATGGTGAAGCAGCTCTGCCCCTGCAGCCCATGGGGATCCACGGGGAATGCAGAGATCCACCCACAGCCTGGGGGAGGTGCCCATGCTGGAGTGGGTGGATGCCTGAAGAGGCTGTGATCCAGTGGGAGACCCAGTGGAGAGAGGGGGCCCTTGCTTCCAGGCTGGAGTAGCCTGTCCTGGGAGGAATGCACCCCATGGAAGAGTGACCCAAGCCACAGTAGTTTGGGGAGAACTGTGTGCCCATGGGAGGGACTCACACTGCAGCAGTTTTGTCAGGACTGCTGCTCATGAGGTTTGGAGCCATGCTGGAGAAGTTCATGGAGAACTGTCTCCTGTGGGAGAGACCCCACGGTCTCACAGGGGAAGGACTCCTCTCCTTCAGCAGCAGAAGAAAACCTCAGGTGACAAACTGACCAGAACCCCCATCCTCTGTCTGCCTGTGCTGTTGGTGGGAAAGAGGGAGGGGTTGGGAGAAGAAAAGGTGTTTTTTAAGGGATTATTTTACTTCTCATTATCCTCCTCTGACTCTGTTAGTAATAAGCTTACTTTGTACCTCTAAGTTGAGCCTGTTTTGCCCTTGGAGTGTTTTCTCCTGGTCCTTAACTCATGAACTCTTTGTTTAAATTTTTCTCTTCTCCGTCCAGCTGTAGAAGGGGAGGATGAGTGAGTGGATTTTTGGGTGCCTGGCATTTGGCCAGTGTCAAACCATGGCTGTAACTAGGAATAGAGCTTAATAAAATTAACATGGAGCTCTCTAGTAGGTAGAACCTGACATTATAAGTGTTTGCACATACCTGCTTCAAATCCTTTATAAATGCTATCAGCCAGTACATTTACATGGATATTCTCCCTTCTAATTTGCAAGTACAGTTTCCAAAGTAATTTTTCTCATTTCAGTCATGCTGGTGAAAGAACTTCTAAATGTGCCATGAGCTTTATGGTTCTTTTCTTTAGGAACCATATTCAATCAACCTATTTTTCTTTTCTTCCAACAAGTTCTAACTGGGCTGCTTCCAGGTAAGTTTATTTTTGCCCGTTAGTTTGTATGGCTGTCAGGGTGTGATGCAAAGTGCCCACGTTTCAGTGCCATCTCAGCCTTGAGACCTTCCCCACTGCCCTCACTTCTGAGTGCTCCATGCACAGGAGAAGGAAAATAGACACTGCTGTCTCTCTACCCTGTGGCCATGTTTTGAAGGGGCAGCAGCAGGGCTCAGTTGTCGATTCCCATTCACTCATCCAGACCATAGTGTGCCCAACAGAGCTCCCTCCCAGGTGAAAGGCTTTGTTCTAAAACAATGGACCTTTGTCATCATCAACTGACACACCACACCGTGAGTCACATCTCAGCTATGTCCTCTGTGATATGCTTCCTAGAGAACTAATATTTTATACTTTTCTCTTATTCCTTTGTTAACTACCTTATATTAGGAAAAGTACAAGCAGTAGGAAACATGGATGTACCTGTTGAAATGGGTAAAAACTATATTCAAGGTAAAGAGCGTTTAGTAATAACAGTCCAGAAAAACATGAACCAAAATGAAAATGTGGATGCATCTTTAATAAGAACTTGTGGACAGGTTTCATTTATGATCCTGTTGTAATGACATGATCTCAGACTCTCCCTTCAATTTATAAATAGTGAAAAAAAATCAATAAATAGGAACTCGTTCATTTTTTCATTAAGCCAATGTGTTGGTAGAAAAATATGGCAGATCCCCAGGTATTCAAATGCTGCCTACAGCTTGCCCCTCTCTGAGATCCTTTTTCACCTTTGTCACATTTTAAAAATGCTTTCAAAGGTGACAATCAAACGAGGAGAAAGTAAGGTTTTTAACAAGGCAGTCATTTTTAACTATCAAAGTTCTTTTCATTCTCTACAGATACATATCAAGTAAGACTGGATTTGTAAATTCAGGCCATGGCATTAAATACAAAAGAAAACCCCAAAAAAGAATTGCTTGTGGCATTATTATTTTGGACTGATTGGATCATTGGACAATGTTCTAAAAAAATTTTACAAGTTTGAGTCCAAACAGATCTTTTAGAGAACAGGCTTACAACATTACAGACACAAGTTAATCAAAGCAACATTTTCTCTTAGGTTGGTGAGCAGAGGAGGCATATAGGGAAAAGGAAAGAGAGAAAAAGTTTCTTTAAACAAGTGCATGCAAAGAACTAGAAAGTACTTTGATACTACTTTTTCCCCGAATAAAAATGTGGTCTCTTTTATGGAGGATGAAGCTGTAACTCAGTATCTCTGTGCTTCTGAGTCTGTTAATCCTATACAAATGATGAGTATGGAGCAGTACCAAGGATGAAATCTTACAACTCTTTCATTTGTTAAGACATGGAACACTATTTTTTACATGTTACATGAAAGAAAAAAAGCTATGAAACCCCAAAGAATATAAAAACTAGAAGCCATAAAATGAGGGGTAGACTTTGAAAACACATCATATTGTGGGAAAATGACCCAAATGTTCTAGTTTTTATGAGGGTGCTTGCTCCCCTTCTGACCTTTTTTCCAGATTTGTATTTGGAACTAGAAGGATATCTTTCCCCTTTTGGAAATCTCTTTAAGAAGGCCTGTGGACAACATGTGTTGGATCAAATGTTTCAGAACTTTAAGGTTTTTCAAAGCCTTTTTTTTTTTTTTTTTTTTGATATTGCAGTTCTTTTCATTACTACTCATTTTGATGATGGTTGGTTGAACTGTATGGGAAAAAATGTGAACCTGCTCAAAGATCATTGGTTAAAAAATCTGAACCAAACTGAAGCACATATTTTTCATAGTATTTCTCTGTTTCTGTTTTAGAAGCTCAGAAGCACAAGTGGTGTGTGATTTTTTTGTGCATGTACGTGTGTCTTTGTACGCTTTTGTGTCTTACACATAAAGATAATGTTTGACTATGATATAATTAGCCTGAAGCTGATCCACACTTCTCTACCATGGCCACTAGGCAGAATGTGACTATCCTAAAGACATAGAAGTTCTTTCTGGATATGAAATGAATTTTTGTATTCTTAGTTTATTCATAATTTTGTATTGTTCTTGCCTACACTGTAGTATTTATATACACACACACACATATATATATATATATATATACATCTATATATACAGCAAGTGCAAAGTAAGAAAATATCAACTGTGTAAATATATATTGTATATACTTCAAGATTTCTGAAATTCTGAAATATATTTCCCAAAAAGTTGCGCTTATTCTCTTTTTTATATATATATGCATATAATGTGGTATCATGTAATGTGGTATCAGATTCACTGGCAAAGATCTGTTTTCACTAAAGATGACAGAGTCAAACTCTATACCAACCAGACCAGTGTTATATATATATAGCTACTGAGACAATCAACAGAACTATATAAACTGAGAAAGAACAGTATTGTCAAAAAAGTCAAATAAATCAATTTATTGTTAAAAGAGTAGTCAACAATTATTGATATTTCACGGTGATAAGGAAAGAAGTAAGCAGTGTATTTGCATGCAAAATTTTTTAATTTAAATAATGGGAAAAACATTCTTATAAGAAGAATAGTATTTGAACAGGTTATTCAGTGAGGTTGAGGAAGTCCCTGTAATGGCTATTTTTAAAGAAGATTAGACAAATGTCTGCCAGTAATGCTGTGTAACTGATCCCATACAGAGCAGGGGTGTAGGTTAGGTGACCTCTTAAGGTCCCTTCCAACACATCTCCATGAAGTTCTGATTGAAAAAAGCCCAACACAAATATTTATCAGACTTTTTTTTTGTTCACATAGTTGGTTACTTTATGATTCTGTGAAAGAGCAATGAACTGGAAGGAACTGACAGCAAATGTTTTAATTTGGCAGTTTAGGGGAAAAAAAGATCTTTGCACTTATTTTGATGTCTTTTACTGGCAAAAAACACAAATGAAAAGCTGCCAAAATGTCTTTGAGACAAATTCAGCCAAGTAGTTCTCTTTCAATATGAGACATATGATTAGGTCTACAGCCAATCTCTGAATTCTTTACTTGTATCTTTCACATTACCACTTTGAAAATCTATTTTGATGTAGTATACACAGAGGCAGATATGCACACCCACTTTCTTTAAGCAAACTTAGAGAAAAATATGACTAAACTTTTACTATGCTGGTGCTTAAAAATGTAAAGTTACAGTTAGCATCATTGAAGAAAGCCAGAATAAGGACAATGGTCATATCTATTTATTAGATCTATTAAACTACTTCCAGTTGATAGTTTAAACTGTACTCATACAGAATTATCTGACTGCCATTACAGGAAGCACCATTACATGACACTTACCTCTGAAGTCAGGAGCTGCACATCAAGTGGTCACAAAAAAATTGAAAAATACCAGCCTCTGTTTTGGCTTTTCTTCAGAAACAGGGTAGACAAAGCCTTGGCAACTCCAGCTACAGAGTGACTTCAACCACTTTATTTCCAGCCCTTGTGTGAGTGTTGGAGAAAAGAGTCAACCTCATGGGCATCTTGCACTCTTTGGAATGGAAAGGCTGGGATTTCTCATCCTTACACACATCAGATGGAAGAAAAGCCTCTAGTCAATGCACATTCCTAATAGCCAGGAAAATATGACCATAGCTGCTGGCTGTGATTCTCCACAACAGTCAGAGAAATGGACTTCCAGTTCACTTCCATAAAGTCAAGAACATTCAAACACCAGTAAGGTAAGTGCCACATTTGATTTGATTGAGTGCCACATTGGGTGATACCCAGATGTACTGAAGTTCCAAACATAAAACCAATGCCAAAAATACCCCAACCTTTTAGTTCTCTTTTCCAAGTAAAGAAATCTCTAAGCTTTGCTTAGAGAAGACATTTTGAAAAATTACGGCTCTTTCAAGACTCTGTTATTAAGAAGTATGATGTCACAGATAGTGGCCGGAAAACAGGTACTTACAGCTACTTTTTTGTTCCTAAGGCTTAAAGTTATCAGGAAGTTATCCAAGTTACTTAAAGTATTACAATAATGCCTTAATCACTTACACTCCTTTTCTTCCTACCATCATCATGAACAAAACCAAAAGCAGGCATAACTCAATTTTCTCCTGAAAATCTCACAAAACTGTTTCAAAATTCTTATTTAATATATATATTCCAATCATATTTTATTGCTTCTTCAGCTTCTCCTTTTAACATCGTTTACCTAACTTGTTTTCAAAATTGTAACTTTCTGGATTTAATTTGTCTTTGAATATCTTCCAGTTTTGACTAATACCTTCACATTCAAAAGTCTTTGAACAGTTATTTAGTTGCTTTGAACTCCTGAAATTCAAGTGTAAACTTATTTGGCATCATGATGCATTAGCACTTAAGAACTGCAATGAAATAAGAAGCGGCCTTATTATTTGGACTATTAATAACTGTTAGGTCATCTGTTAATCCTTCCTTATTTTAAAAAAGTGAGTAAAATTGTATTTAAAATATAGCAGTACCAAGCATGTTCTTATGAAGCAGGATGCTAACTGATACAGCTCAGCAAGGTTGTAAACAACTGTTACACTGCACACAAGATTTGAAATCTCCTCAGAATCCCTTTCTTCTACAAGCCATGCCAGGAACAATAAGAATTAAGTGTGCTGAAACTTAATAGTTTGGAACTGCTCTGGCGTGGGTGTAAGGCAAAAGCAAGAAGTTTTTGAAAAATTCAGGACAAGTAGTTTGCATACAAATGAACAATTTGTTCTTGAAAATGTTCTTTCCATCTTGTTTTACTATTAAGCACAGTCAAGGACAATTGTTGGTATAAATTTTGACTATTATCATGAAAACTTTGGCAGTGAAAAGCAGTGAGAACTTACTGTGGGAGGATGTCATCCCTTCCAACTTTCTGGTCAACATCCGATAGCAAATGAAAAAAATAACCCCAAAATATTAACTCCCAAACTTTTATCCTACATATGGCAAAGGATAGCATTTTTAGGATCTCATACTGCATAATCTTACTCATATACTGAGCCCTATGTGGTAGAATTTGTAGGCTCAAAATTTTAGGAAGCTCCATTAGGTAGAACAAAAAATTAATTTCAGGATGATTCTTCAATATTTGGCTTTTCAGTGCTTCTAGCCATTTCATATATTTTGGAATACCCTTGTACAGGATTTTTTTTTCCTGGCTGCAATTTCTGTCTCCACTTATACTAGATTTCTGCACTATTGGATACTTACTTGATTTTGTTCAATATCAATATGCCATTGCATTACTGCTGAACTGCTCAAAGGATACAGTATGGCATTTATATAATTTTTCTTCTCTTATATGGGTTTCAAGTCACCTGTAGGAGGAAAAATGACACCTGATCCAACAAAGGTTGCTGCTACAAACATAGTAATGACATAGTAATGATCGTGTACCAAATGAGTGCTTTGCATCACGTGGCTGTGGCATTTCCAGTCCTAGATCAAGAGCTCTGAAGTAAGATTTACTGTGTTGTCAAGCCATGGCCTGAGGGTTTTAAGCAGCTTGATTAGAAGATTCATACTGTCACATACTAGGATCTGTCGAGTGCGATGAAAGGTTAGTATTTCACAAAATGATTTGCAAACCTTCAGCTGAAATCCAGTAGGTTTTCGTTTTCTTTCTTTTTATTTTTTTTTTCTCTTGGGGAAAGTAGATTGTGTGTATTTTTTCTCCAAGTTTTACTAGGTCATTTGCAATTGATACCACAGCAACTTCTGGTCAACATGTCATACCTCCTTTTCTAAGAAAACAACAATATACTAGCTCATAATAAACTTGGTCCTACTAGTACTCTAGAGTAAGTATACTAAATCTAAATGTTCAAGGTAAAATTTTAGTGAAATAAGAATTATAAATAAGGACAGATCTCTAATGTTTTATATAAGGAAAATTGAAACTAGAAACTGTAGTCAGGTATTTCACCCCTTTACAAATGGTGTAGTTCTGCTTCAAGATAAAAGTGGATCTCAGAAAAGGTTATTCAAGTAAGAAAAATAGTTTGACTCAGTCAGGTCCAGATAAAAGGAAGGTTGTTTCTAAATCAAAAATACAAGCTGTCTTTCGTGACTCACTCCTGTCTAGCACTGAATGTTGCCCCAGTCCTGTTTGCTATTAAATGCTACAGATTCCTACAGAAGTTACAGAGACATGTTGCTAAAATCATGAATGTATATTAAAAAAATCAGATTTTGCCTTTGTGGTACTTTTACTATTTTTTTGCAATTTAATTTTTTATTTTCTCCATTTTTGGTAAGGCATTTAAGTGAAGTATCAGGACTGTTACTGGTAATAATAATTTTTTATTCTGCCCCTCCCCCCAGTTCCTTCCAAAAAGTAAATTTTCCAAAAAAAAAAAATCTATGCCATTTGACATGGGAAGTGTGAGTGCTATCAAGTGGCCAGATATCAAGTGATTTCCCCCCCTTATCTATTCTCAATCTTTTCTTTCCATTTGCTTTACTTACAATGTAAGATATGCCACATATTTTGGGAGACAAATTCTTGGAGATGCAATACAAAAATTAATGCTTAGACTAGACGCATTATTTAGAAATATTTGTTTGACCAGCAGTTATTAACAGTTTTTGACTTAGCAATTATTAACAGTTTTACCAAGTATACTATTATGGCCATGTCATATTATGCACTTAGACATTCAAAAGCACATCCCTACTCTAAAATGTTATTTGGTATTATTTTTCTTCAGTAAGTGAGCACCTTCATTAAAATAAATTATAGGGTTTCCCACCATGTTTTGAAGATCTACAGAGGTTGGTGTGCTTGTAAGTTGCAAATCTTAGAGCTGAGAGATACCACCAAATACAAACCAAATAACCTTCACAGATAAAGCCTTAAACTAAATAGCGCTGCAAATAAGAAGCCAGCACAGTCTTTAGAATAGTCACATGAAGCAGTCTGACTGTCTAATAAGCTGCCTGGCTGGCCAAGAATACCAGTAGAAAAAAAAAAATCACACTTCAAAGAACCAGGAGGGTGTCTTCAACAAGTCAGAAATTGGTTTTTGACCTTTCTGACTCATGTAAGCTTTCAGGATTCCCACCTGTGGTTTCTTTTCTAAATGATTTGATGATAAAAAGATAATATTTTTTCTTCTTTTGAATTGAAGAAACTCCTCCCTTTTTGTATTGACTATAACACTGCTGAAGCCAGCTCTCTCTAGTATTGCCCTTTCGGGGTAGGAATAAGCACTGTCTCTGCTACATTTCTCTGCATTGCATTTCCTCCAATATTAACAGCCTGAATAGTAGAAATCTTCATTTTAATTGCACATCAATATATAGTTACTGCAAAATGAACATTATAACCAGTTTAAGGTTTGGGGGATTTTTTTTGGATTAGATAAATTCAATATGAATGATGGTTTGTTTTTTTAAAGAAATAAGACATGAAGTTTAAAATGCAGCATTGACGGAAGTTGATATTTTCAAACGGCAAGTTAAAGTTTGGAGACTGCAGTTTTCAACAGCTGGACAGAGGCCTGATTTTTGAAAGTGCTGTCAGTCATGACTCTATTAAATGGACACCACCAATCTTAATAAAAAAATTGCAAATATCTGGCCAGACTCAAAATCTTAGATTTAGCTCATTTAGGGGTTTATTTTTGCTTTAATGCAAAATGCCAATAAAAGCAAAACTCAGGAATAACCACCATTGTACTCTGTTTTTAATTATATGGAACATGCTAACTGAGTCTTCAAGAAGTACTAAGGTATTTTAAGCAAAGCCTATGTGTTGCTCAGGTCAGAGGATCTGCGTATGCTTAAGATGCTTAACACTTCACAAAATGAAACATCCGGAAGTGTCCTGCTGTAGAAATAGATTAAAACATAAATTGGAAAGAAAATGCAAGTAATAAGAAACACAAGAACGTAGACTCATTTGGAACAAAATGACTGAACAAAAGATTGGAATCCATAACTGAGATAAAACTAGCGGGTGACTTGTTAAAATCCCCCACATGATGCTAAGCAATTTTTTTTCCCCAATCCCTCATTTTTATTGAGAACAAGATAACCTTCTCCCTCAATTTGTGATCTCCCTGCAAATAATCAAGAAGATTACAACTTCTTTCTGTTTTTAACTTTCATCCTGCTGAGAAACTCTGAAACACTTTCAGCGGGTCGCCCAGACAGCACTAGTCATTATGTATAAGAAGAAGCACTGTTGAAGTAGTATGTATGAGAAATGGAAAACAATTTTGATGGTTGGAGCTTAAAAACCATACAGAATATTGCTGAAAGTGCAATACAAAGAAGTACTGAGAAAATTTGTGAAGCTGTGGAAAAAGAGTAAAAAAGTCAGTTGTTGATCCAAGGAAGTACTTTGTGTTTTTTCTTTCTAAAATAGTTGCAGTGCTTAATAATGTAAATAATGTTTTCCTGTACTGTAAAGCTCTGTATTGTCTTGCATTTTCATAATACTTTCCTAAAAGACTGCTGTCTCCTTCTACCTGTGTTATCTAAGTGGACCTATGGGGAAATTTTCTTTTGCTAGGACTCCCCACTTCATTCTCTATGATGCAACAACATGTGTGGGTCTGCCCTGCTTCACTTTTCTCCTTCTCCCCTCAGACTCAGATTTCTGACCAACAGCTTCAACATATTGTGTGCCTCTATCTTTTGGTCTACTGGGCATGTTAATTGTGAAGAAGAGTCTGAAAGCATCAGTGGGATATCAACTCATCCCCATGTTTTTACTGTGGCTTGAACATTGACTAGGATCATTCTGGCTGCAAAGATTTTCAGGGGGGAATTTACTGGTTTCCTGGGACACAAATGCAAGGAAAATCTAATTTGAATTTGAAAAATGTAAGATGAAGAAGACACATTTCATAGCTGGATCCTTTTTAACCTCTATTTCGCAGCATTTTATTTATATTTTGTAAGTGCTTTAGAGGAAATTAGATTTTTTAATCTAGACAATTCATATGCAAAAACTTAAATTTTTTAAAAGAAAAATCAAATACTTTTTTAACTGCAAGGATCAACTTCTATACTGACTATTATTAAGAGAACACTAAGGTCAGGATGGAAAAACTTTAAATTTAATATGGCTCCAGAATTCTTCAGATATTTAAAATGCCCTATTCTGTGTTTATGACTATGGCATAGTACAACAAAAGTAACTTCAGTGTATTGTGAACAAGCCCAAATAAAGCTTCCAGTGCAGTTCTCATAAAACCTCAACTTTCATTACTGAGAGCAGAAGCAGGCAGCCCTAAATTAGTAATAGCTGATGTGTCATTAGATTTATCTTCTGCAGCCTAGGACCACTTCCATGTGCCATGATTCATTGCAGGTTCCAATGTAAATTATGTATCCAGGAGAAACTGGTACTAATACATTGCATGTTGTAATGGCTGGAATTTGTGTTCTGCATCTTTTTCTTTCTTTTAACGATGGACATTAGGTTAGCAGTAAAAATACTGTTTCAATTCCCATCTCCTTGCACTTGTTTTATCAACTTCCAGGATTGTTCCTCCATTGCACAGAAGCTTTCTCCTTTCTCTAACCTATGCACTGAAATGACCTAAATTCAAAAATTAGATTCTCCTTTCCTCGGCCTTCCCCTGTGCTCAGTTGGTGAGTTTTGTTACCAAAATGTTGAATTCAACCCTAGAGCTGGCCAAATTCAGTGCAGAGTGAAGTGATTTCCATGCTGCTTGTTCTGTGACTCTCTGTGAAGTGTGGGTTAGTATGGTTTTCAGAGAGCTGACCTTGCCTCAAAATCTCTTCTCATTAAGCAAAATTCCCAATGAAATTCAAAGCACAATTAATGACCACAGAATTTTGCCAAAAGCAGTAACCACTAAACTAAATGAGACAGTGTTGATTATGCAAATAAACAGCCACCCTGGAAAGCTTGTCTGTTGCCTAAAACTATGCACTTCTAGGATTATTTATGTTATGATGCTGATCAGAACTGAAATATTATTATGCTAGATCCTATATAAACACAAATTACTGGATTGCAGTGTGATTTAAGATTCAATAAGTAACAAACCACAAAAAAGGGTCTTAGTTCTGAGGGAATTTTGTGCATATTCAGTTTATTCCTTATCTAGCAATACTTATAGTCTTTAAAATTTTGTCTCTAGTAATTGAAGAACATCTTGAAATTGAAAATGGATAACTCAGTTCTGGCAATTAAATTAAAAGGTTTGCTGTGTGAAAGCTGGTGATACTGAAAGCATAATTATTTTATTAAGGAAAGCATGAACTTTTTATTGGATGCCAAAATAGGGCATTCAGCACATTTCAGTTGATTACTCTTTTGCACCAAAGTCTATAGCAAAACTAGAAAATCTTGCACAAAATATTCAATTTTTAGTTGTAAATTACTGAAATGTGCACAGAGATTACAGATTTGGTGTCTCAAAAGACAGACCACTGAAGGAACCATAAAGCAGGAGAACAGGTGTTTCACCTTGGAAAGAAAGATTTAACTCTCATCATTTATAAAAAGAAAGTGCAAAAGCCACTTCTGAGTCTCAGTCCTTTATCTCTTCTACTCTCTAGTTTGCATATGTACCTCTTGGCTCATTTTAGAAGTCATTTCTGTTTTAGTCGAAAACCAGAAACTTGAAGTGGAAATGGTGTACTGGCTATATAAGAGAAACAGTTAAATTCTCCAAGTTCAAAATACTGTTTCATTAACAAAGTAATCTGAAAAATGCTATTTAAGAAACTACATTCCTGCAGATGCAGAAAACTTACAGTTCAGTCCCAAAATAAGTCCACACCAATGAGAGAAACAGACAACCAAGCTGCCAGTAAGAAATACAACACTTTAGTGATATTCATCACAACAGTAGGTTACACAAAAGGATCTTTGATCAGAGGACTAATAGCAAAAAATTATAGCTTCCCTTTAAATGCTATGGGCCAGCAGATCTGACCCTTGCTGTATGTAGTGAGCTCTGTATTGTTGGAGTCTTAAATTCTTTAGCAACACAATGAGCTAGACTGAAATACTGTAACAGGCCTTGAGCTTTTCATCCACACGCTATACCTGCACTGCCTGCCTGCCATCGCTCTGTCCAGTGGTGGCAAATATACATCACACACTACATTTTTTAAATATGTAGCACTCTAGTATTTTACTCAACAACACTGTACACATAAAAGGCCTGACAACAGATTGGAGTTTCTCCCAGGAAATATTAGGCTCACACCTTCCTTTTTTTTTTTTTTTTTTTTTTTTTTTTTCTCTCCAGGTGTTTTTATCTTTTTGTCAGTGAATATGATAAATTTTTTTGAGCCTAAAGTACTTTTCATTCTTCTCTCCTTTCTTTGGGTTCTACATTCAGGGAACAAGAAATTGGGAAATTTTTAATGGGGATAAAGAAACCCCCAAAGTCATTAATTTTTCAAAGGATTCACTTAGTGAATGACTATTGCAAATGCCTCTATAAAAAAACATTGCAGTATATTATTCTGTTATTCTTTATAAATTTGGAACTTATATATATTTTCAAATTTTTAAAATTTTATTTTTTATGAAAGCTACTGAGATTTTTTTTTTCCTTTCTCAGAAAAAGACACTTTTTTAGCTGTTTTAGGGCAAATTTTCAAAACAATTAGCAGGAGTTAAGGTACATATATGAACCCAAACAACAAAGTTTAATATAATTTCATCAAGATGATATGCATAAGGAGGCAAAGTATGAAACATACCTTGCAAGTTCTACCTTTCCCTTCTACCTTAAGCACCATTTTGGAAATGTAGCTCAGAATAGTCTTTCAAAGGAAGGAAACACCATATTCCATGTTTTCACTCATAGTAAAAGAATATAGTTATGAAGCTTCTCAAAAATAGCAAACAAGTAATGATGCATGGTTGCCTTTGCTTGCCTCAAGTTGCTGTTCTATGTGAAAAGAGCATCATCTTCCTCCTTCAGTGAACACTGCATTACAACAGACCATTTCCTGCATGATCAATTATCCCATTACAGTGTAAAAACAAAATTAAAGTAAATCCAAACAGTATTAGGGTTTTGTGTATTTTTATAGAAAACAAAGCTGACACAGCTTTCTCAGCTGAAATTGTAGCCAATACTTATGCAGTATAATATTGTTTACAACAGGTTCAGCCATTGCATTGCACCTGCTTTTTCAATGGATTAGCTAAATGACCATCAACTGATAAAGTTTTTAAAATCAGTCCTTTAACTTGTTTAGAAAGGACTGGAAAAAGTTCCAGGATTTTTTTTCTATAATTGTACATTTTTAACATGGAACCCAACTATAAACTGTGAAAACCCACACTGTGGACTGTAGTGTCATTCTTGCTAGGTCCGTGGTTATGGAAGTGCTAGGAAGGGGATGCATACAAAAAGAAGAGACTGGAAGTATTTTCTGCATGCCTGATCTTTTCCTGCATTGCCTAATTCAGTGACAGTCATAAAATCTCTCCAGAGGACTTTGTTGAAATACTTGAAAATCTATGGATAGCAAAAGTCAGTCTTGAAGCATCTTTAACACTTGCTGGCTGAGCATTTTTTACTGCTTCTGAAATAAATTGCTATCAATAACACAAAGTTAAACAGGAGAATTATAAGGTAAATGCTCCATTTTTGCAGTTATTAATTCTGAAAGAGGTTCATCCAGAGGTTTCCTCTTTCTTGAGGAAATGGATTAAGTAATACCACCTTTTCTTCAGCAAATATCAGTGAAGGAAAAGGTTTGATATCCAATTCTGGAAGAGAAGGGCCAACTTAGTTCTTGCACATGCTGTAAAGCTGGAGACAGCCCAACCAAACCAAAGCGAAGGGCAGCTGATGGTAGGTGCACCAAGGCCAAAGTTTTTCATGGAAACATACATGCACAGATGCAGCACCACCACAATAAAACAGCATAATGCAGCAGGTATGCTCAACACTACCTTAGAGTTTTTGCCTTGGGCTCTACATGCAGAGAAATCAAACCTCCAGCTGATGCAAAAGATCTGTGTGATTTTGCAATAGTGTTTATCTATTTGTTTGAGGAATTCTTTCACACAGTCTCTAGAAAAGCAAGTGAATACTTAATTCATATGTCATGCTGTATCTTCAGCTACAGTGCTTACTGCTTGAGTATTCCTGCTTCATTTTGCATAAACTGACATCATATACTGAAAGAGGGCCAATGTGCTTCTCAGAAACCAAGTAGTCATGAGATTCACCTGGCACTACAGATATGCACATGCACACACATGTACACACATGCACACACACACAAACACACACGCGCGCACACACGTATACACAGACGCATGCAAAAAATAGGAAAAACCACTCAGCAATTGCAAGAGTCACAATTTACCATGGAAGCCTCTACTTAATATTCCGCTTGATCTGCCAAGTTTATAGCCTGGCAAATCTGAATACAAATGTCGATGCAAATGAGGATTCATTATTCTTACATCGTCTTTGTGTTGAAGCTTAATGTAACTTGGTTCCTGTGGTTGCTCAGGGAATGTAGATTGCAAGACAGGAGGAAAAAAAAGCCTCGACAAAACCCAGAGAAGCAAATAGGGAAAAGAAAAGTAACAGAAATGGAAATAAATGGAAAAAAAATATGCTAAGGTTTCAGACTAGCAAAACATCAAACCAATGCATTACATTCCCCCCCTATTTTCTTATATAAAGTACATTTGCTTATCATTATCAGCATAGAAGGAGTTAACTAACCAAGACCATTCTCCACAGAGTCAAAACATAACAATCTTCCTTTTACTGATTATACAATATTGTGCCCATTGTAAAGTCAGTGCCCCATTTATCTGAAAATTTTAACATTCTTTCATAATTATAGAGCTCATCAGCTGGTAGAACCTGTACATTTAGATCTGTGAGAAGATTATAAATGAATTTAAAACCACCCCACCATTTCTGCTTCTTTCATTATAAATTACTGCTGAATAATTCAAAAACACGTTAAGAAAACTACAGTACGATTAATAAACTATACAGTGAAAATCACAACAGTTTAAATCATACATTTATTGTCCCATTTATAGCCCATCACAAGCGAGGGTTGAAAAGTACCAAATTAGAGAAAACATGAAATGCTGCAAAATTATAATTAGATCCTCGGTGCCACACAGTACATTGTTCTGATGAATCTTTTGTACGGCTAGCTTATGCTTACATATAAATACCTTCTCAGTAAATAAAAATGTACTGTAGGCTTGACTTTTAGAGAAGCTGTAAAGCTTAGCATATGCGATGATCCCAAAGTCAATGCTGTAAGGCTTGCTTCTTCATCCATAAATAAAGCACATTTGCATCCATTCAGTCAAATTAGCTCCATATAAAAAGGTGGTTATAATTAGCTCCTCTTTCAGGTTCACGGTTAAAACTCAAGCGTGCCTGCCGTCTTGATTAAATCCACCATCGTCTTCCAATAGCTAGTGCTAATTCTTCCAAGGAAATATTCAGTTGAGGTGTTATTTTATTCTGCACTGCTGTTAGTTGTCTAATTTACGCCAAGTCCCTGCAGTGCTTTCCTTAAGCCATCCTCTTTGTCTTGCCTTTGAAATTTACCAAATCTTACAAGAAATCAATACTTAATTGATTATTCACTTTTCTGCAGCTTCAAACAGCAAGCACGCATAAGATCCTGGAGTAGTCACCCGATTTCCAATGCAGGAGGTTGCTTGGTGGCAGGGATCTGCAAGTATCCAACAGCAGGCATTCCACGGAGCTGTGCAGTGGCGTACAGTGCCAGCATCCAATAAAGAAAACGAAGATACTCTAACGAAGCAGGAAAAGTTCCCATGTGAGACAGATCCATATCAATGCTTTAAATAAAAAGCGGAGGCACTGGCTTTCAGATGGAAGTGCACCATTCTCTTTGCAGCTACCCCTCTGTTATTTCCTTACCCTTTTCTTCCTATGGCACTGGAGTGGAATATCCAAAGTGCCACCGAACTCACAGAACTCCACGTCGGAACGGGGGTGAGGCTCATGCTGTACCTCTGACATAGAATAAGGATGGCAAGCACGTAACATTACGAAATGTAGGACAAATTCAGGCGAGAGAGAGAGAGGGAGAGCAAGAGACAGATGGCGGATCTGGCTGGGAGCCAAAGCCAGTGAAATGAATTACATTGCTGAATAACTGTACAACCATTGATTCTGCCACTTGTTGCTGCATGGCAAAAAAGGGCCCTGACGTTGGCAGGAATCTCCTTGTGTGTCACGCATGCCGCAGATAACTTTTCACACGGAACTCGCTGCACCAACAGTGACACGCTACGTGTGTGTGTGTGTGTGAGAGGGTGTGTGTATGTGTGTGTGTGTATGAGTGTGTGAATGCGTGTGCATGAGGGAAAAAAGGAGAGAGCCAGCGTGTGTGTGGGGGGTGTGTGGGTATGTGCCTGCATGCATGGTGTGTGTGCCTGTGCGCGCGCGCGCGTGGAGGGGAAAACAATCACTGCAATCCAGCCATTTTGTTTAATGAAGAATGGAAGGCTGGCATTCAGAGACGTGGTTATGTGCCGCATATTAATGTGTGCTCTGTAGACATCCTCCCCCTTTTTAGATGAGTGGCACAGGAATGAAGCCCTCTATAGAGCAGCCACCGTGGGAGCAGGAGCTCACAAGGTAACATATCATCGCCGAACCTACGGACGTGGCACCCGCCACCCTGCAGAAGAACAAGTTGCTGTCGGATGAGGAGGAAAACCTGGTCCCATGGTTATGATGTTTGGGTGCTTTCGAAAAGATAGCCAGGGTCGAAGCAGATTGTTCAATAAGTGCTTCGTACCCAGGATGAAGGGAGACATTATGGGATGCCCAGGGGGCTTTGGAAATCAAATACAATGTTTGAGTAGCACAATTTGAGGTACATTATAAAAAAGCAATTTGAATTGCCAATGAGGCGACACATATCTGCATGCTAATTAGACCTGTGTCAAGCTTAGTCTGCCGGGTTGTGTTGATGGCTAGGAATGCGCTTGTAACTCTGCTGAGAGATTGTTTCTGCATAAATTATCAGCTTTGTCCTACTGATCATTTTCTGCAAACAAACACGAAATGTAAGATCAAAAGGCAATTCTGAAATTAAAATTATTGATTGATAAAGCCTAGATTTCAGAATCTAATTAGAGGAGGCACAAACAAAAGCTGATATTATTACAGATTGTGCCTGAGCTAGCAGCCAGATTGTGCAAGGCTTGTAATTTATCTTTGTTTATGCAGCCAGGATATTAAAAATGTAATTAAAATGGTAAAATGATCTGATCAGAAATAGCCACCTAGTGGCAAGTATATTATTTTAAATGGATTATAAAAACATTGATCTGTGCAAATAAAAGGTTTTTTTCATGACAAACATAGCAGCTCATTGAAATTTGCTGAGCAATTTGTCTTTTGCTAATAAGTTGTCTTTTGTGTTTTGTTCCATAGATAAGCAGCATCATTTATAACCCTCATTTGCACACTAATAAACATTCTGTTATTACAGTTGGTGTTGGGAACATCTTTCATAAATTATGGCATATGAAAATGGAAGAAAACAATAAACGTTTTTCTAGACACGCACTATATACATTTTGTAAAATTAGAATATTCATCTGACAGCAGCAGAAGTTGCTTATTAAATCACTCTATTGCTCTATTTAAACTATGAAATGGAAGAAATGGTAGAAACATTGTCAATATGTAATTCAGCTTCTTGCCTATTTTGGCAACTTTAAAATGCTATACAAAACACAGAGGGCCCAATTTACTAAGTTTGTGCAGATTCAATTACTAAATTTCATGGCTATAAAGAGGTCTTTGTGACTTATACATTTTTAACCTCATTTAGTACCTTTCTAGAGTTGCCAAGTGGATTAAGCATTAAAAGAACAGACTGTTTAATTGCACATAGTATAGAAGTGAGTTTTGAAATTTCTCTGCAATAGCGAGCTATGGACAGTGAAATGGCCAAAGGGAGTTCTGTAATATGTTAATGAAGCTAGATTACAAACAAAACCCTCAAACTATAAACAGTTTTTCAAGAAAAGATATTCAGAAGCTTGTAAGTTCATGAGCAGGGCTTAAGTCATGTATTTCTCCTTGTTTCCGATTTCCACATGAAACCACTATGGAAACGCTCAATTCCTTTTAAAGAAATTCACAATGTAGGGTCCTGTCAGCAGCTCTGGGGTCTTTTGTTAGGTGCACTTAAGATGCCAGATTAAATATTAATATGTGGTTAGAGTTGTGCTATTTTGCAAGCCCTGAAACCCTATTAGTAAATCATGATCTGGTGACTGATGCAAGAAATTTCAAGGCACCAAGACTGCAGATTGCCCATCAATCTGATGGATCACTAATTTTTACTAAATCAGGCCCTTGGACTTTTAGCTGTAAGCAGATGTATGTTTCATTGTGACGGGAAAAGCAGTCCAAATAACACAGCAATTTTCTGCACTGAATGTGTATCGTAACAGGCAGAGTTGTTTTGCATAATCAGTAAGTTATTTGAATACAAGTGTTCATTTAACTGGCTGTGCATGACTGATGCTGCTCTTGAAAAAAATCCCACATTTTGAGCTAGAAGAGAAAGTTGCATTATTTTCATGGAGCAATACTAGGATTTGAAAACAGTGTAGTAGAGCTTCAGAAAAATGCTGAAGAGGAATGCCCAGGAAAAAGCAGCCACATATTCTCAGCCATCCCAAGGAGCTTTATCCCCTCAGTAGTCTTCATCAACTACTGACAGTAAGTCATACATGCAGGGATGAGCAAATATCAGGAAGGATCCTGAAGGATCAGGCAAAGGAAAATGGAATCCAGAAGAAGGGGTGGGAAACAGTCTGAGTAAAAATACTGGAAATACTATTAGATTATAAACTACTGATGTAGAGATGACATATTCATCATGACATATGGCACACTTAGATACATAGCTGAGCTGCAGCCTTCCTAACCTCTTTAGAAAAAAGAAACCACCTCTGAAGCCAAATCACACTCTTTATTGGCAATCTTTATGGCATACAGATGAACTTGACTGCTAGTTCCTTATAATATGGATCTAAGCAACTGACTTAGGTATTTAATAATTATGAAGAGTTTCATGTGTGCAGATATTAGCATAGCATATATTGCCTTCCAATTAATATCTGTCTTTTCTGCTTTCATATCTCCTCTCTCTCTCACTTTTTAGCAGCCTGCTTACACTCATATGGAAGTCAGCATTAGAAAGAAACCTCTCAATATCTTCTCTGCCACTGCTGCTTGACCAACATTGAGTAGTACAGGTCTGAAAGACTGATAAATCTTGCATGTACTTGTATCTTTTTCAGGTCACAGTCTTTAAATACATATACACACTGCTTGAAAAAAATCCCAATCTTAATCTGAAATAAAATACAATTAATAAATTCAAGCTTTTTTCACATGAAGTCTAGAATTATAAATCTTTACAATTAATATACTGAAATCACAACACATAGTATATGGTTTTGAAAAAAAATACAATGTACAATAATTCAAGGGTTTCCCTAGCTGATGGACAGCCTAAGAAAGTAGTGTTATTTTTGGTCTGGTGGCCATTTTTACTATTTTCAAATACTAAAGAATTTCTTTGATTTAAAGAAAGCTATCCAAATCAATAGGCCTTCTGGTATTGACATTGTGAAGTAATATGCAGCAACACCAACCATCCTGAAACATTCCAGTGGGCTTTTAATGTGAGTGAGAGTCTGCTGGGAGCAGCCTTCCTGACTGAAGCACATGGAGGGTGTTCTAATTTCCACTAAGCCCTGATCAATGGGAATTTATTACCACTTAGACAAATAGAAAGCCAGACTGTGCAAAACTGAACTGCCTTGAATGTACAGCCCACATCAGAAAGATACATAAACAATAAAAGTAAAGCAGAATAGTAAAACAATATGTGGATGTCTTTTTAGATCTCCTTTTCCACAAAGCCAACGCTTTGCTACTACATCCTGTGAAAATACAAATGCTAACAGAAGAAAGCTTACACGTACTTAATGGCGTTCCAGACTAATGTATGTATCATTGTTTCTGAACTGTAGTTCCTATTGTGCTCTGTGTCGTGCTCATGTGTTTACCAAATGTCAGAAACCTCTTTTACAGGCTATTAATACTATTGTGGTCCCTCCAACATGCATACAAATACACCCACTCCCCTCACCACACACACTTTCTCACTGTCCGTCAATATGTTGCAAAGTCTGTGTTTCATTACCATATCATATGGAGTATTGATTCCTGTTCCAAGCTAAATAATGTTGTTTTTTAAAAGATCTTTTACCCTTCAAGTGGGGTTTGCTAACCGAACCACAGACTGGTAACAAAGATGTATTGTAGTATTTGATATCCTATATACTTTGGCAAATGCTAAAACCAGTAACTTAGGCAGAAATTTCAATGCTTAATTCAAGTTTTACAAACAGGAAAATTGTGCACAATATCCAGTTACATACATTCCATGTTAAAAAGGGAAAAATTCCTAATAGACCTTTCAACATAATAAGATTCAGGCCTAAGCAGTAAAGAAAATGATTACCAGTTTTATTAGGCTTCAACTAGTTTCCATACCAGATCTAAAAAGTCACCTTGCACCTATATAAAGAGGATTATTTATGTATTTATCTGTACATGTGTCCTCATCAGCGACTGTATACAATCATTTCATGGCATTCAGATTCAGCACAAAAACATCAAGGCCTAAGTACAAATATTATTACTATAATGGGTTTTCATTTCTAGAGGTCATCAGGGGAAGGGATTAATTTTGCTTGCTTTATTGTACACACAGAACAGCACACAGGGTCATATTACAATGCCTTTATCTGGAAAATCACATTCAGCTGTAATGAGAAAGGCTCTTCTTAAAACAATTTTACAATTTTGGGTGTATTAGCTGTATTTTATTTCATTTCTATATTGCTTTCCTTTATGCACATTTATTTCAGATATCATTAATTGATTGTTAGTGATATTTACAATAATGATTTCAGGTCTCTTTTCAGCTTGTTGAGAACTCTTTTCTTTTCCTTTTTAAGACTCCTTTTATCAATAGTGATATGAAAACATTTTGCATCTCCGGGTTGCTACAGAATTTTTTTTGAAAATTGTATAGAGAACTTAAGATCTGTTTATCTTGACAAAAGTACTCCAAATAGATTGCATTTCCTTACAGGTTCTATATATCATACAGAAAATAGTCTTTGGCCAATAATTTATAGAAAAAACTTTATTTTCCCCTTTTTTCTCAGAGAACAACTTATTGAGAGGTATTATTTAAATGAGACAATAATGTTGTCATCTATGCTGCATGAAACTGGTAGTCTGCTACACAAGGAACTTAATTTTTGCTCAGATCAGATGTTGTGAAGCAGGTTTTGTAAAGGCAAGGTCAGAGGTAGCAGAAAACCAAAAGGTCATGTCATGCAATGCCCAGGTATAAACAGATGTAAACAGTATCCATTTAATGCATATGGAATTAACAGTCACATCTTAGCCAGGGACAGATGATATTTTTAGTCCATTTTTAACCAGAGTTTGAAAGCTCTGTGCATGAACAACAGATCCAACAGAGCCAGGATGGTCTGTTCCTAATAGGACAAGATAAGAAAAAGAGAGAAAAAAATTAAATAAATACAGAGAAAAGTGAGATGAGAAACAAAATAGAACCATTGAATAAAGACACAAATACTGGAACCAAAATGAAGAAAAGGGAAAATATAATGACTGTAGCATTTCCTATATGTCTTACAGAGATTATTCGTTTGCATGGGCAAAACTTGTACTTCTTTTACTATGGTTGTTAAAACCTAGATTTTGCACAAGTTAGAAAACTTATTTTCCCTTGTTTTCATCAAGAGGGATAATAGAGGTAGACTTGAGACTACTGGGAAAATAGATTGACCAACGTGAAGAAGTTCCATGAGTATTCCCGGTCTTAGCATTAATATTCTTTGATTTATTTTGTCTTGGCAAAGGAGATGAGAAGCTGAAGTGTCTGGAGATGTCATGATTTCAGAGGCCAAAACTGTCCAAAAACCTCACAAAAGCATTGGAGAACTGTACAGAGCACATTATTGACAAGAATATTGAAGTGTGCATTATTAGCAAGATAATACACATGCTACCTTTCCCTATTGCACCCTCTTTCTGGATTTGCAGATTAGCAAGGAACTCATTTTCCTGGATACACTCACTTTGGAGCATTGAAGACAATCCTTGAGGAATACACGTGGAAGATGCTGGTCACTGGAATCATGAGCACAACTGAAGGAACAATGCATCCTTTCCCATTCTAGCAAGGATGTCTCAGGGACTCTATTGACTCTGATGCATTGAGACTATTTCTCACTCTGGCAAGGTTCCATTAAATATGCAACACTTTTTTGCCATAATACAGCCAGACAAAATTCTTATTGCTGTGTTAAACTCCATAACTCCTCTTTGTGTAAGAGGCACACAAACAAGTGCCTCAGGTGTATCTGCTTTCAGTTATAACTATAACTATAGCATATTCAGAACTTGCAGTCTACATATTTGTCACTACCTTTTTTAGAAAATATGTATAATAGAAGTACAGTCTGTTGGAGACCAACATAAGTCTAAGACTGTAAAGGCTTTGTATGTTCCTGAGCAAAATATGGATAGGAAGGAAAAGATGATAAATAATTGCTTTCTACATTCATGCAAAACAATGTTAAAGGTCCAAATCTTGTCTAAACTTGCAGATATTAAATACTGCCATTAAATTAAATTGTATGAACCAATGGTAAAAACCTCATGAATAATCCCTTGCTTCTCCAAACAGATATATTTAACATCAAAAGAAGAAACAAATACTGATACACTAGAAAGAATTAATAAAAGTAACTTTGTTGCAGAATATATAATTTTCTTCACTGGAGTTTTTATACGCAATCACATACACATGCATAGGAAAAAGTTCTATATAACCCTTGCCTTTCCTATTGCTTAAAAATTTCTTTAAAATTCAAGACAAGTTTCTGAATAAGTCAAAATCAAAAACATTTAAGATGCTACTTGAATCAGAAAAAAGAAATACAATACAAGGAAGTGGAGTTAAGTCCTGAGTTTTTAGGGATTTTTAATATTTGTCTTCAAATATATTGTTTTTCCAAGCCAAAGGGATATGGACCCCAATCTTCTGGGTATTCAGAAGTACCACTTGAAATTTAAAAGGTCTGATTCCATTTGACCCTGGATCTTAGAGTACAACAGCACTTTGTTGTACTACACATTGCCTCACACTGAGATCCCAAATACCACCATGTTAAGTCACAGAAGATGACTCCAGTGGGCTGGAGTCTACTGGTTCCCCAGTGGTTGATTTTTTAAGCCAGGGCTTTACTCTCCCCCTCCAGTTATTGCTCTTGGATGAGTTAGTGGAATTGTGTAGTTTCTTAATTAGGAATTCTACACTAATTTGGACTGGAAGGGACATTCTGATGAAGAATTTCTTATTGATCAAAATGAGCCTCTGACCCGTTCTATTCAAGCACAGCCTTACAGTCCCTACAGTGCAAGGCTGTGAGAACACAGGGAAACCCAGCATCCCAAACTTGCTTGTTTAGACATTGTGAGCACCTGGAAAGAGACACAAAGGCCAATTGACACAGTCCCACACTTTATATAACTTAACTCTTTTATCCTCCAGAACAAGGTGGCTGCCCTCAAAATGTCTGTTCAAGACTTTCACTCGCTCATGCTGACTCCTGATCTAAAATCCAAATTTTAGATCAGGAGTCCAAAAACTAGCTGGCACAGGCCCAAGTCAGGCTGAGGAACATCTTAATGCTTGAACAGTAGAAAGAGTAGTATTCCAGAGCTAGGGAATGTTCCTAGTCTCTGTTTAATTTTAGGGTATACATTTAGATTGTAAGTCTTTCCATTAATGAAAGTGGGCTTTGAACTAGGTCCTTAGAGGGCTAGTGACATTTGAAGGATTGGAGAGGGATACAATCAATTTAAATATGCATTTGCAAATTTACAAAATATTATAAACCTGTAAGTTAGTGCATCTATCTTCATCAGACTCTAAAGCTGTAAATACCAGATGTCATTTATAGATTAAATGATTTTCCTAAATCTAATTTTATATTAATATAAACCATTTGTCAATTCAACATGAAGGCTTCTATTTTAAACATTCAAAAGTCATGGCATGCAAACGTTAGGGTTATCCCAGTGATTCATTGCACAAAATGTAAATTAAGGTATAAACTGAACAGAAAAATTAGTTTGCCTATGAGGTGTTGAAATAGATCTGTAACTGACCTGCTCACAGCATTTTCACTTCTGGTAAAAAACCCTCTCAAACCCCCAGTTTCAATAATCTGGTTTCCTGTAAATGCAAAAACCTAGCTCACAGTAAACAGAAACTCAGCATGTGCAAGAGGTCTTTGACAGGTGAATTCACAAGGAAAAAATTTGCTTTTTAAGAAGGAGATTTTCTTTTCATGCTTACCTTCCGTAGTGATAGTTTCCAATGGTTAAACACCCTGTACCTTCATCTTCATTATCACTCAAAGAGCAATCTTTTCAAAAGATCTTCAAAGTAACTGGCAAAGATAACAAGTGTGTCAATAAGTATTTAAAGAATTTGAAGGAAACCATATCATCTATAGATAAAAAACAAGTTTTGAAAAGCAAATCTTAAAAATCTGAAAATCTAAAAATGTAATTGTTTATGAGCAGAGTTTTGCCAACCTTAGCCTTAGCTTGACTAAGGCAACTAAAATATCAGGCAAAAGATAATGAAGAACATGTTTGTCTCTTCCCCAGAGGCCAACTCCATCGAGCTGAATCTTAAATTCAGGAATTTTTTTGACCACCAGGATTTTCCTTCTTCACCAGTCAGTATCAGCACTGCAAGAACTCACCTTTCTCAGAGTCTTGGCTTTGAAACCAGCGTATATTCCCCCCCAGCACTTTTAAGAGATAGCACCTTTTTATGTACATATGACTACAGGCTAGTGACACCCAAGGAGCAATACCAGCAATATTCTCCCAAGATAGGATTAATCTCTTTTAGCGTAGAGTGGCAGAAGAGTTCTTCTATTATAGGAGCTCCTTGTTTTGAATAAGGTATTCCAGTGAACAGAATTCATATTTTCTCAATTTTACTCAATTATAGCAGAAGAAGAAGAAGACAATATAGTTAAAAGTAAGGTGAAGACAGGATGGAAGGCAGAGGAAACAGAAACTCTGATAAAAATCCATGACAGAAACTGTCTAAGCCAAGCCTTGACTTCAATACACTTGGAGTTATGAAAAAATTATGCATTTCTCAGTTTTATGTGTACATGGAAACATATTTTGATTTATAATTTTATTATTTGATTGCAGGTATCAAAGTGTCACTGAAATTTGAAGCTAAACCTCTCTTGTTTGTTCTTACTGAGGCTGAAGTTTTATGAAATAACTGTGTCTACGGATAAATGGAATGAGCACTACTTTTCAAAATAAATGTATTTTACATCTTTTTCAGTATTAGCATATTCCAACATTTGGAGTACTTACAGAGGGCTTAGATGTCAGTAATTCATGCATCCAAGACTTAGGAAATTCTGTTTACTTTTTAAGATATTAAGCAAAGCATAACCAGATTTTCATGGCATAGACATTTATCCAGTGGGATCTCTCCGTAGGTCAAAAATTGCAAAAATCCCTCAAACCAAAACCTGAAACATAAAACTAAAAGACATGAGACACATCTAAATATTTCTGCCTTGAAGAAGCAATGTGTTGTATCACATACCCTCATATAAAATCTATTCACTGCATATAAAAACTCTTTGATTTTTAAAATATCCATATGAAATTATAAAGCATTAAAAATTTTATATACAACAGAGGATGCCAATATAAAATGAAGGTCTCAAGCAGGACCTGCTTTAAAGAACTATATAAATACCTTTATATTTTCATTCATAAAATATCAGCACAGGAGATAATAAAATTCATTAATGTACAATGCTTTGTGTTGCATCTCAAATGACTTTCACAGCAAGAAACTTGCCCTACTCCTATCCAAGAATATGTGGTAATATTAAACAGAAGGAAGTATAAAATCAAATAATTTCTACCACATCATTACACAATTTATTCTCAGTTATACCTTGAGAAAGATTTTAAATATTCAATTAAGATGCAGGTGAATTTTTCCAAAGATTATTTCAGTTCTTATCACCTTTAGATGCCTGTTCAAAATGCTTACTGCTAAGGCATTAAATGTATCCTCCCATACTGTCACATTGACTGTAGGGTAAATGAGTCTATGATGATTTCTCCCTCCAAGGCTCAGAATATTAAATTAAAATCTAAAAGAAACAACAACATTGTTTTCATATAACCAGGGGCCTCTCCAAACATAAAATAAATTTGCATAGTTCCAGACTCACTGAGGAGGAAGTAAGTTGACTTATTCACATAAAAACTGCAGTGATGTGTTCTTATACTCTGTCAAGCTACAAATCTGAAAATTTGCCTAAAGCGAAATTGGATTTTATCTATCCATAGCGTTAACATAAAACAAATCTACATAGCTTTGTATCGATATCACAGTCTGTTTGTCTTACTTCTAAACTTAGACAACATTATTCTGACAGCACATTGCAGATTTTTTGTTTCTTGCTTCATCTATTGTTTAAGGACAATATATTCTGTGGACTTCTTACCTTTTAAAGTGATACCTGCTTCCAATTAACAGCATTTCAGCACAAAATTGCTCAAGAGTAACTAGAAAGTGTTGATCCAAGCCTTAAGTCATTACTTAAGTATGTATTTCAGCATAGGGTTTTCTCATTTTTTTAACTGAGTAAAGACTGCAAAGTGTTTGGGGTTCATTTGGAAATATTAATAGCTAGCAGTTCTCTTGTTCATTAGAAAAGGCTTTCCTTTTAAAGTTTACTCCATAAATTATGTGAATCCTTCTCTACCATGGCCAATGAATTAGAACCATATTGTAACATTGCATCATCTATATAGCTGTAAAATGGATTTAATACAATCAAGAATAAATCATTGACAAATAAATTCAATAAACATGGTCTGAAGACTGAGTCTTGGCGGACATCACAGTCCATTTCAGCCAAGCCAGATTCCTTGCCCTGTACAACAAATCTGTGTGCTCTTCTTGTTAAACAGTCATGAATCTGAGCTAAGTGACTTATCCTCAAGAGCATCATAGCATTATCTCCTCTAATCAGCATTCTAGAGTCAATCAAATCAAATGCTTCTGCGAAAATTACAAAATACAGTGCCAATTCTTTGATTCTATCCAATGCCTGGTCACTGGAAATATTATTATTAAAGTGCCAGATGCCAAAAACTACTCCTGGCACACACATCAGAAATGAAAGTCAAGCATCTAAAGCCTTGGGTTGAAATTCTGCCAATTAGAGGGACAGGAAGAGCAAAAGCCAGGATATTTTTATTCTTATCTACTGAGAACCAAATAAAATTTAAGGAAATTACTGAAAATCACCTGAGACACAGCATCTGGGAGTTGATCACAGCATGAAGTATCGGCCAGTGTAAGGTGAAATTCTTCACATTTAGGTAAAATGAGTTTACTCTTTCTTTTTCAGGAAGTATTCCAACATTCCTGATTGGCTGCCCTAAACTAGAAAGAATATGTTTTCTTAAGATCTACCAGGTCCTTTTTTGCCCTTATTTTGCTACTGAAAGGGTGAAGGCATTGCCTTTTTCTTTCTGTGTGGCTGAAATCACTATCAGATATTTCTAGCTGGCCAAAAAAGAAGAGAGGAAGTGTCTTGTCCTGCACTGTAGGGAGTAGGCAAATTTTAACTAAAAAATTTCCAAGTAAAATTTTATAGCATTTTTTAATTTTTCCTGAGTTGCCCCTTAGAATTTTTTTATTGCAAATTAAAGTATCTCACCTAGAAATAATCATTTGAAATGATCCTTAGTTAAGGGAATTATGTGTGCAATGATTCAACTAAAGCTAAAATGGTCATAGCATTGATAATTCCTAAAGTTGAAAGACCTGAAAAAAGCATGGATTTTGCAGTATCTAGAAGAAGTTAAGAAAAAGAACATTTATGTGTTACATAAGGAGGTTTCAATAACTTTATTTTGTAAAGAAGTATAATGCAGAATCTACTTGCATTAAAATCCATCACTGAGATTGGAGGTTAATTCTACCCCTTCACAGTATTTCAGTGATGCACTTTTAAAATTCTTTTTGTTTTATATTTGGTGAGCTTTTTAAATTTCCCTACCTTGAAAGTAACCAAAACTGTAATCAGTTTCATGATTCTTAAAACCCCTCCAATTTTATTTATTTTTTAAAAAAGAAGGAATAACTGTGCCAAGTTATCTGTAAATGACATCAAAATTTACCTGAAGTCCAAATATTCCCATTCTGAAAGACCCTGGAAATATATACATTACTTCTAAAGGATCCACCAAAGAGAAACTAAGAAATTAGGCTGTGGAACATGAGCTGTGACCCTCATATGTGACTGCAAAATAAAGCTAAATTTTATGGTTCTATTCCATTTTGAAGTGATGGTAGAAGTCAGGCATGATATATTAATGGATCAAATAGACATATAGACATTTAGGGAAATGAATTGTGCCTATCTTACCCAAAGACTGAAAATTAACTTAAGAGTTTACAACTTCACTTATTTAGAATTTGCTGTTTGAAGAAATACTCAGGAAAGAAAAATACCATCAAAATTTTTACTCTTAATTTAATTTTTTCTTCTGCCTCAGTTTGAATCCTTCCTCATGCACACCTGACATTTTATCATGAAGTACAAAGCTCTGTGCATTCTCTGCGTATGGGAGTTGAGCACCTTGATCAGTAATGTGAATTCCTCTCCTAGACCGGTGCATGTAACTTCATTCTTCTAGTAAGTAAAATATTACTTATTTCTTTTAGTTAGACTTAAAGACCAGAGCAGGGCTGGAGTATGGGAGCACCTCTTGCTTCCTGTTTTAGGATGAGATGTGTGAACCCAACACTACAAAATTTCCCCTTCTCTCTGGTTTTTGTGTAAAAGAAAACAAGGAGTTTAGGCTGTACGGAAAATACCTTGAGCTCCCCAGCCTGAATAATAGATCACCAGAAGCCAAAGCAAATTTTCAGCCTAATTTTTTTAAACTACTTATTCTGGTTTTGTAATATTCAGCCTTACAACTGGAAATGGAAGCTAAATAATAGGATTCTTACATGCAAAAATGTTTGTTTCATGTTAATGATATAATTAAAACCAGTCAGAGTAAATATTTCATGTTCTAAACTAAAACCACATTATTTCAGGAATTTGATTTCTAAGAAGCAAATTGAAAATAAATGTAACATGTATTGATTAACTGTAAATTAGGAAATGGCCACATCTCCCTGGGAATTCATCGGATTTAAAGAACTTATAGGAGAAAGTTATGAAAACTTTTTACAGAATGGCTTATGCTACAAAATCAGTATTCACCTAACTGAACAAGACTGGCAATTTATCAGTGGCCCTCAAATTATTGTAATATGTGACTTTAAACCAAGCTTATCTGAATTTAGTAAATTATCTGACTAATGATGAAATTCACACTCTTTGTTAAAATGTAGGTTTCTTTAGATGCCCATCTTGGTAAGAAAATATAATACTCTTCAATAATGTGAACTTTTGGACCACAGATTCTTTACTAACACCTATGGATTTGGAGAAGGGTGATCTTGGATTTACCACTAAATTTAGTTTTGTCATGGAACTGGAATACAGCATTCTATAGTCACAGTCCCTATGTTTTATATTTCTAAGTTGACCAAATTGATATATTTTAGCACATCAGCAAAAGAAAGAATTTGGAGTTTACTGTATGAAGTAGAAAATATTACTATTATTTTTTATAATGTATATTTTCAACCAGATACCATCCTCAGATCTGAAACTGCAGCTGGAAATACCTTATGAGAAAGCACAAAATGGATTTTTAAGGTTATAAAGTAATGCATTCCACATATCTGAGGCTCAGATAGAGCTTTTTCTTTTTTTTTTTTTTTTTTCAGATAATGATCACCAGTACAATGTTCTGTCCATAAAAATCTGTTAAAAATTTACCAGGCTATGATATTCATTATCATAGCCTTTCAATAGAAAGCTCAAATGTTAAAATGCAGCTAGATGAGTACAGGTAATATATCACTCCATTCTAGTAAGCACACTTTTTTTTTTTTAGATTAGTTTCATCTTGTAAATTACAAATTGGATTAGGGAGTTTGATATGATTGGAAAACAGATTGACAGTCTATTTAGCATTTTTATTAGTTGTGTAGATTATCTATAGGCTATAGATGACCTCAGTCAACTTAACATTCTTTAGGCAGCCAGACACAAGGCAACATCAGCCAATCATAAAAACATGTACTTGATTATTAGGTCTCAAGATGTGTCAAATCAATATACTGTATCACCTTAAAGGATAGATATAAGAAGCGTCTACATCTTTTGTAACTTAGGAAGCTGAATAAAAAATGCTAAAATAAAAACCACAGTTTACATCAGTTCTCTTTTATACAGATACTGATATTATTGTAATTTCAGATTTTTTGTATAATTCTAAATATTTTACCCTTTGATTCTCTTTGAAACCCAAAGAAATATAGGTCATAAATATATTTAAAAAAAAACTTAAAAGGATCACACTATTTCTACCATCTCTTTGTCTCGACTGTATTTTTATCCAGTACTAAGTGGTCTATTCTGCTTCTGATTGAAACAAGAAATGGTTTAATAAAACCAACATAGAGTAATACATCAAAGAACTGTTTGCAATCATGCTTAACTGATGCCATTGCACTTTGTGATCTAAAATTTAAGGGAAAAATATGTAGTGCAGAGATTGTGGTTATGCTGTACTTGCACTATTTTAGTGCTGCACCCACATCTGTAGTGGCATAAGGAAGGGATAATTCTTCAAAATTATGAATTTTATGCAATTCCTTGATTTCTGGGTATTTATTAATCTACAGCTGACCTTTGGCACTACTTGGCTATCAACCTCACCCTATTATCTGCCTACGTTTCTATCACATTTACCTTATTTAGGAAAATAGGCAACCAAGACTCTCAATTCTAATTCTCTGTAATTAGCTCAAACAACGTAAAAAGAGTACAGAGTCATTAACTTCCATGAATCTGGACACATACCTAAGGAGTTAATCAGAGGTAGAATTCACTCACTTCTGAAGCAGCACAGTGGTGTTAAGCCTATCTCTTTCAGTTACCAAGACAGAGTGAAGAGACACCGATTTTTCTTTTAGATCACCTTACAGGAAAACTTAATCTTTGCATGTTATGGCTGTATCTACAGACTGGATCTCACTTCCACTGTGCATTTCCTATGAATGAAGTGCAACCTTGAAACTGCAATAAAGATGAGAAAAACACACATTGGTTCCATAGTCAGGATCATAATATGAAAGGCTACTCTATCATACCTTTAATATCTATGAATTCAGATTTAGGTGGTTTGTCCGATGTTTCAGTGATTTCACGTAGATTTTTCCATTTAACATATCAGAAGATATTTTTCTGACTTCAATAACATTTTTCACTTTAAAAATTCAAATTGATTTGGAGGATTAAATTGCAAACAGTATATTCATAGATGCAGTAGATAACTTTATCTTAGCAGAGAAGATTTCTGAACATGCATAAAGTTTTGTTGTGAAACAAGTTACATGAGTGAGAAAATATTTGCCTGATGTATCTACGTGTATCTATATTGATTCATCAGAGAGATGTTTTTCTCCTGAATTGAGAGAACATACCAAAGTCACCTGGAATATCTGTCTATCTATTATCTATCTATCTATCTATTGAAATGCAATAATACTTCAGCCATTGACAAAGGTTAAAAACTGGCCATGTTTTCTTTACAAGGACTTTATTCAAGAAGTAATATTTTGGAAAATGTTTCCTCTTGTCAAAATGCAGCTTTATCCAGTCTTCTTCCTTCTTAGTGGATTCTCACAAGCAGATGGAAGATACCCTAATATTTAGAAATGCTATTAATACCTGTGCACTGAAAACATTTAGAGACTGAAGATTTTGCATGCTAAAGAGCCCAGTCAGAAAATCTTGGAAATTGTTTGCATGTTTTATGTAACACTACCTGAATTACAGTACATGAGTAAAATTTTTTTCTGCTTCATACTTCAAAAAGCCCATGCAAATCAACTTCAATATTTTTCTTCCTGTGTGCTACATAGATTTTCAAAGCAACGTCTTCTGCTATTTCTAACAAACCAACAGCTATTTTGCATAGAAATACATGTTACAACACAAGATGATGTTCGAGAACCTTCTTCTTCATGCCTCTTAATTAAGTCCCGTAACTCCTAATTAACAGTTCCTAAAGTTTTAGTTTGTCTAAGATAGTAAGCTGTAGAATTTTAAGGGTAAAAGGTGCTATGCTAATTTAATGGATGGTTACAAATGAGTTGCCAAGGGATTAGGCCCAGAACAGTTAAACACATTTAGGAAGGGTTTGTGGTAGTTTTCAGTACAGAAAGCTCCAAAGAATCTTAACTGACTAAAAACTGAAAATCGAGCAAAAATGACCTTTACAGCCTTTACACCTGGCTCTTACTAATGTGTATCCCTTCCTTCTCCACTCTCACCAAATGTGCTGGAAAAACAAACATATATGTCATAATTAACTAGATTTACAGGAGCGAGGTTTAACTTCTGCAACCTTTAGTGAGTCTTGTTGCTTGATTGCTCTCTCCAAGGCTGAAGAAAAGGCAGATATAAGGGTCTAGAATATTCTTTCTTCTATAGATACAGGTTTCTGCTAACCAGCCAGGTTGTTTCTTGCCACAAGTCTTAAGGTAATTTCTCTTTGCTCCCTGAACCCAAAAGTATATGGATATAAACGTATATACTGCAAAAGATTGTTTTTTCAAAGTGATCCTGGAGACCCTGCCACCATGTAGGATTGGGCAGCTCATTGGCAGTGTCCCAGCACAGGTTTTCCAGTGTTCTACTTGTTTATTCTCCCACACTGTAGGCTTTGAAATTAATTATGTTAAAAAATACCTGCAACATGATAAAGGGTCAGAGAGTCGTAAGCAAAGCAGCTGCCTGAGAAACTTTTTTATGTCTGTAGCAACTGGTGGAGGATTTAGCAACTGCCTATCTGAAAACCATCTGAAGCAACTTTGTCTTTACAGTGTGTCTATCAGGCAAAACCTGCATGGACTGATGGACTGAAAATACGTAGCATAGCAACAACTGTCCAGTGCACAAATTTAATGGGCTCTATACTTCTGAAAATATCTTACAGTATTGAAGATTATTCCAATTATTTAATTAGCAGTAAATTTCCTAAAACTAATACCTGGATCGCCATATGATTATTTATAACATTTCATATTGTTTGTTTGTTTTTACTTTCCTGTACTTAAGTTTTCCTGATTAATGCTCTGTCGCATATCAAAATTAGTGCTCTGGATTCAGGTTTCCTTATGCACCATTTTATAAAAGATATTATATGAATAGCCTCATTCATAAGACCACCTAAATTGCTCACCAAATTGTACTGCTACTTTTGTGTTTTCTTCTCCATCAGACTTCTTCATGATGCTTCAATGCTTTATTCAATGAAGCATTCAATGATTTTTGCATTTGAATATAAGTATGTTGCCTTAATACACTATCACAAAATACTTTATTGTACTTGGAGGTAAACACATTACTTTTGGTGGCCTACTTAAAACTCATAGTGTCCCTATGCCATTCCTCTTTCATCCTTGGCCACTGATTAAAAAAATCAATTAGTCAAGGACTCAGAACTAGTTTGGCCTGACTGGGATTTTGTGAGACAATTTATTTTCTCTGGTAAACTCCTATCTTAGTTTTCTTCTAGCAATTTATTTTCTGGACACTAATCCTAGTTTATTTATTTATTTAGAGTAGGAAAACCACAATAAGGTCTCCCCAAAGCCCTCTCTTCTGCAGCTAAACAACTTCAACTCAGCCTTTTCTCACAGGAGTGGTGTTCCAGCACTCTGATCTTTTCTGTGGCCCTCCTCTGGATTGTTCTGTGAAATCAATGTCTTTGTTTGCACTGGGATGCCAGAGCTGGATACAATATTCCAGGTGGGATCTTTATTTAGGGTAGAGGAGGAGAGTCACCTCCTTCATCCTGCTGGCCACTCTCCTCATTTGGCAGCTGAGAAAATGGTTGACTTTCTGGGCTGCAAGTGCACACGGCTGGCTCACGCCATATTTTCCATCTACCATTATTCCTAAAGCCTTCTGTGCAGGGCTGTGCTCAAGTCATTCATCCCTCAGCTTTTCCTGATAATTCGGATTGTCTGAATCCAGGTGATAGACCTTGCAATTGCTTTTGCTGAGCTTCATGAGGTTCACCTGGGCGCACTTCTGAAGCCTGCCAAGGTACCTCTTGATGGCATTCTCCCTTCAGCGTATCAAATAGATTGGTGTCACCCATAAACTGAGACATCTGCAAATAATGGTACAGTAGGATTAACACTGAGAAAAGATCTCCTCTTGAAGATATTGTATGACCTAAGATGAATGCTGTCAGGAAGAAATAAACTGTTTTATCACTCTGTCCTTATCATTCACTGTCTGTCCCATAAGCCCCTGGGAGCCCTGAAGACCCACACATTTCCACATATGCCTCTTGTTTCCTTCAAACTTAAGCAATACATTATTTGCTTTTTAGCATCTGGATATGCAATTTTTTATTTGTTTTTGTTTTTGCTTCTTTTTCTTTTTCTTTTTTTTTTTTTTTTTTTTTTTTTTGGTGTGTGTGTGTTCTTATTCTCTTTTTCTATTTTAAATGTTTGCCTGACAGAATTTATGAATATTTCTACATGGAAAGATAGGATTTAACAGCTTGACTATAGTAATCTTGCAGATTTTGCCATTTACAGATACTGACTTTTGTCTTGCATTTTCTGCTGTAGTAAGTTATGCTTTCTGTAATACTGTTATAACACAGTCAACATATGTTTATCCTGAGTAAAAATTTAATTTCCCCATGTTTGATATTAGGGTCATTTGAGTAGTTATGTTGTTAAAAGAAACAACAAAATCCAATGAAAAAATCCTTTCTGTAATTTGATGTCACAGTACTTGTTTTTTTTGGTTGAGACTTATTCCTGCAATTTTGAAATAATTTATATTGCAGTCACTTCTGTTTAGTGGCCCCAATGTTTTCAAACAAGTCCTGTATATTATCACTTCCAATTTCATTCTCCTGTGTGTTTTTAGAATTCATAATCCTAGCAAGAAATGGTTTAAAGGACACACATCTTTAATGTGGCTCGTTAAGGCACTGCACTGGTATAAGATAATCAATTATTAGTATTTAATTATCAGAAATTGTGATTAACATTAATAGCAAGTTAGTAACACCTTTGATCTTACTTTCTGCTAAGGATTCAATATTTTATTCCTACCCCTAAAGTCAGCAATGCAATGCAACTTACATACACTTATTTTAGTGAACTAACCTTTAAATATACAGATTTTCATCATAAGAACCCCCTTCACTGGCACTTTTCCTTGGCATATTATATTTTATGGGAAGACTCTCTCCTTTTTCTGATTTCTATAAACTACACAGCATAATTTGTTCTTTTGGTGCCATGATGTTCCAGCAATCATTATGATTTATAGTGAATATTATCTGTGTTATCCTTTGTTGCTTGATTCTTTGTTTGCCACTATACCATGTTTCAACTGAACTTTTTCTCCCAATTTGTTGCCCATACTGAAAGCAATAAGTAAAGCTTTCACCCCTAGCTTAGAAGAATTTTCCTGCTTCTTGGTTGGAACCCATACTTTACAGATGTTGAATTTGTAATACTGGCTTTATTTTATTAACAAAGCTCTGGCCTCTTCAGCCCTGATCATAAATATCACACCTCCATCAGTCTCTAATAGTATCTACCTTTGGCAAAAGGGAATACTTTAGAATATCTTCTTAATACTTTTCATACTTTTTATTTCATTTTTTATGGTTTTCATAACAAAGGCAAATCCAAACTTTTATTAGTTGAAGCTATTATTTCAGCACGTATTATGATATGCTTATAGGTAGAGAGATTTATAATCTGCAAAAAATAATTATGCCATTACTATTCTATTGTAACCATAAGGAATGCTAAAGTGGATTAAGGAGTTTCTTTCAATTAAAAAAGAAATTTAATATTTAGCAACGGCTTTGTGGTTAGACTCTAAAGTATTCTGGGATGCAAGTATTATGGTTCAAGAATAAGATGTATTTTAATGTGTTATTTAGTGTAAGATCCCCTTACTACTGATGGTTAACGTTTGAAATGCAGGTTTTGCCTGATAGACACACTGTAAAGACAAAGTTGCTTCAGATGGTTTTCAGATAGGCAGTTGCCAAAATCCTCCACCAGTTGCTACAGACATAAAAAAGTTTCTCAGGCAGCTGCTTTGCTTACGACTCTCTGACCCTTTATCATGTTGCAGGTATTTTTTAACATAATTAATTTCAAAGCCTACAGTGTGGGAGAATAAACAAGTACAGGTTCTGATTTAGGAAGAAGGATACATATAGTAATGTAAGAATTTCCACCTCTCATCTCAACTTCACAACAAATTGAATGGACACTGCATAAGCAAGCAATGTTGTTTGAAAGTCTCATTAATATTTTAGAAGTCTTAAGAATTAATGAACTCTGTTCATTCATTCTTGGTGAATGTCATCTTCCTTTCTTTTGCAGTATTGATACATATAGCCACTATGATGAGGCTTTAATGGGAGTATTTATATGCTGGGAAGGAACTTTTCAAAAGCAACCTGCAAAACAAAACTCTTTGGAAAGCCTCTCCCTTTTGATTCTTCCCTTTTTTAAAAGAAGATTGCAATATGCCTAAATGTTCTTCTAGTGAAATTAAGCTTTTTTGAAAACAATGTTAATAACTTTATTATAATTTTACATCAGCAAATCATACTAAACATTAAGGTTTTCTTTGTTTAAATTATTATTATTAGAAATACTTCTTATGTTAAGTACGTACTATGTGGAACACTTTTACTATTTAGGCATACACATTTTTATTAACACATTCTAGGCCATTTCTACTTGTTTTAAAAATACAGTGTCATTTTTTTTTTCTCTACCAACATTAAAGGAAACTTGAAATCAATTTTATTCTATGTGGAAAATGTATACCCCTTGACATTTAACTTAAGACATAGCCAGTAAGTTCACATTCATGTGACAGCACAGTTCAAATTGATGAAAACAATGTATTCCTTATGTCATTGTAAATTTGATAAAAATCTGAGCATAATAAACAAAAATGGGGAGGTGTGTTCCTGCAAGCAGTAGCAAAGGTTTGCTGTTCTGTTTTTCATGAAAGAATATTTTGTCTTCAATTGGTTAATGGAATTTATTCTTTTTGCTGTATGTCATAATTAGTGTTTGAGGTAGTAGCTGGAAAAACCCAAGTCCAAATTAAAAAAAAAAATAATCAGAAGGAAATAAGACATGGATCTTTCAGTCAGATATAACACCTGTGTTATGCCATTATGCCTTATAAATTGGAATAAATCAGTAAATATTTAAATAAAGCAAACAGATGCTCATTTGAAGTACTTTAGACATAGAAGTATCCTAATTTTTAGATATATATTTCAACTATGACTTAATTTAGGCAACAGCTGCTATGGGCACTCTATGCCTTTGATGATCTGGCCACATGAAACCACAAAACCTGACAAATCAACAAGTTATACGTGAAAAATGAAAAGGAACAATAGGAATAATTTAGCATAAAACTAGAGATTTTAATAGAAGATTGTCCTATTTTTTACAATGAGCACTATTTAAAACTTCCACCTGTAGGCCAAGTCAGTCTTCTATGATCCTGGTAGGATTGACACTTAAACATTACTTTAGGATTTTGCTTAGAACAAAAGAATAAAAGCTATTTTAATCAAGTCTTCTTCTTTTTAATCAGTGCAACATGCATTTAATGAACAATTTATGGCACTCGACAAAAACATGGGACTTCTTTCAGATTTGTGAAAAACAAAAGAAAAAGGTATCCTTAAAGAGAACACCATCACTATGGATAGAAAACAGGCAGAATACGGTAGGATATGAGCAGGCATAATTGCATGCTTTGATATTTATGATGAAAGACCTGAGCTGAAAGAAAAATGACAAAAATGCTATCTTAGCCTTTTATGAAACAAAGAAAACCTGAAGGTCGTGCAATAGTAATTTTCATCATTCCTTCCGAAGCCTTGGCAAGCTTTGAAAATTCATATGTAATAGCAGCTAGCTTCTCTAAGTGAAAGTGCTTTGAAATCATCCTGGGATATACAGTATATAAAAGAAACCTTCATTTTTCAACTGCAACAAAAGCAAAATTATATTTCTGAATCTTTAGCTGACTATTTTAAATTATGTTGTCTTAGCTCTTGAAATATCATTCATTATATTGTACAGTTAATTTTCTGAACTCAAAATGTTCTGCTGTATCTATTAATTTGAAAAGAAATTGCTTCTGTAAATTAGGGAAAAAAGCTTTTAAAATTTACAATTTAGTCACTAAATAAAGAAAACATGTCTGGAAAAATTCATTGACAAGCACAAAAAATGCAAGCTAAGAACACAATAAAAAAATGGATGTATTCTGTGAGATCCTTACAGCTGGATAATATTATGAATTTCAGTTCAATCTAAATTCCACTATCTATAAAGAAAATGGTTAAATTTAGTGTTGTCTATCATCTAAACTTTAAGGAAATCTAAATTGCCTTTAAAGAAGGAGAATATTCTTCCTACTAATATTCATTTTTAATTTCTGAATGGGAGGGATTAATTTTACTCATAAATCATTCTTTATGAGTCTCTGCATTTGTTCGGACTATTTTGTCTTTTTTCTGTTTTTTCCTGAAACAAAGGTTGAACACTCTTTGAGCTGTAACTTGACCTCAATGCCTTCTTCCTCCAGATGAGACTGAATCCCCAGAAGTAGGAGAAAATATGAAAGAATAAGAGAGTCAGAGGGAAAAAAATCCAATGATTGGAAACTATTCCAAACTTCACCCAAAAAAAAGAAAAAAATAATAAGAAAAAAAGAGATATCTGAATGGAGAATTCAGAGGAAAAATAACCAAATGTCTGATTTTCATTCAGTTTTACCCATTCTGCATCAATTTCCTTTTTAATTTTTTTTTTCTTCATGGTGTTTCAGGAAATTTACTTTTTGAAAATAAGGAAGGGCACAAAACCTACATCTAATATCCCACACAAATTAAGCAACCTACTGCCTTCCCTAGAAAATTTAAAAGAAAATGCATTACTTCAATTAAAATAATCTTTTAGAGATGAAAAAAGGAAAGTAGAAGCCATTATCAGGTCTGGCAATGCCTTTTTTGGGAAGACTCTTTACATGTCCTCCTCTGGACTGCCAGTATTTGCATATGTGAGCAAAGTAGCCCTGCACTGTGAAGCATTCAAAATCTTCTTTACTTCTTCAGTATTTCCTGGTCATATGGATGAATAATGATTAGTTTCAAGACATTAAGATACTTTATTTTCTTTTGATGTAATTTGGCCTTTCAGAGCTGAGAGGCCACATACTGTAAGTTATCTGCTACACTCAACTAATGTTAGGTACAAACCCACACTGTGCTTAGCTGAGTGCAATTGCACAAGGGGATCTGCAGGGTGAACAATAAAGAGCAGCTTAGATCCTTGTGGTAAATCACCAAGTAGCAGTGTTTGCAAGTGAACAGTGGTGGGAATACTGCAACACTCTCATTTGAAACAAAAATGGGTTTGTGATGGCATTCTGTGTGTTTTAAGGTTCAGAGAGATGAAACAATTAGGTAGGCTCAACATATTATGGCAGTGAGACTTTTATATCCAAATTCTTACCCTGGAATTTCTACATTTAGACTACTAGAAGTAGGATCAGACACAAAGACACCAATTTTTTATTGGCCTTAGAACTGATATTTTAGGCATTTAAAACAAAAAAATGGGAAACCTAACAGGTTTCCAAGGAGAAAAAACTGCATGAAGCTATCCAATGACCTTTGATTACGGTAAATATAGAATCTGACAGTATTAGAAAATTAAGACAATGGCGTCCATGCTGAGATACCAGAAGGTACTTAAATATCACTTCAGAAGCACAGGTCACTGAGATGTGCTCTTTTAAGTCTGAAGGTGCCATGTTTTAATTCTCAGCATCTGCAGGGGAATTTCAGGTTTTGACTGCCTTTTGGAAGACAAAGGTTTCTCAGCAGATGTGGAGGTGTGACTTCTGCTGTTATCTTGGTTACGCTTTCTTGTCACTCTGCTCAGAACAGGAAGCAGTAGCTGCCTTTAAGTATCAGCCCTGACAAGTTGTTAAAAGATTATCTCACAAATGCATGATTAGGAATTGAGGGAACTTGTTATTATAATTACTAATAATATTTTTATCATTGTTAACAAATACAAGAAATCCTGCTTGTGCCATTTTTCCTGTTTACAGGGGTAGTTGTGTTATTCCTGTGTTGGGGGTACAGAGGGTTTACAAGATAATGCTCTGTTGTGTTAGAATCTGTTTAACTCTACCAGTATTCTGAAGAGCTTGCCAGTGAAATACAAGACTGCTAACAACAATTGGCTACAATAAATGGACTGGAGTAGTGCAGTGGAGTGAATAGATGTCATTTAAATGTCTTTTCTAATACAAAGCTCTGGAATTGTCCTCAGGAGGCATCTATTTCTCTTCATTGGTTACATTACATCACAGAACTTTGCACTATGTCACTCCTATCCACTGTCATTATGCTAGAATAAAATCTTACACAGGGATGTAAGGATGTGATGTTTACAAAGGATGTGATGTTTCTACTGTTTGAATATATTCCAAAACTGAATGAAACTGAATAAAACTGAAGATTGGCCCATTGCACCAAATCTGTGTGACACTAATCTTTGTTTTACCATTTTTTAAAGAAGTACTAAAAACTCAAATAAGATCTTCTGGAATCTTCCATAATCCTCAGACACAATGCTTTTGGAAGGTGAACTTAAAGGGCCATCCTGTCTATATTTTCAGCTGGTGAAATAGTATCAATGATCTAGCAGTAGTTCCCTAAAGAAAATATCCCTTGTTCCTTGACACAGAATCCAGGTGACCAGCCAGGATGAACCCCAATCTCTGCTGATTTTTACTCATCTTCATTTGGTTTTTCCTAAAAATCATAAGCATAGAAAATCATTCTGCCATGAGATATCATAAACAGGTTTGGAGGTTTTTAAATAAGTGTTTTACAATTTTCAGTGAGTGTACACTTTCCTCTGTACTTGTCTAATGAATTGAGTGAAGTTTTTATTTATTTTGCCATGGTCAAATACTTTTTCTAGTAGTTGGGGGAAATTTTCTAAGTTTTTAGAAGGAGTTTACAACCGGTGTGTAAACATCTTCGGTTGATGTAACTGCGACTATGCTGTATCATTATATTATTTCAGCCAGGTTTATCTGCAAATAGCTTCAGAAGAAGTGGTGAAAACTAAATGTAAAAGGGCTCTTGAAATAGAACAGAGAAGCTTGTTCAATGCTTTCATCAAATTGTATATAGATGTGCTAAGTATGAATTTATAAATCTCGCCTAAATTGCTAAGAGACTCTTCAAAAGCACTAACAGAATCAGAAATTGCACAGGGATAAAATGCAGTGAAAATTCCAGTTGTGTCCCTGAGCTAAACAGGACACAACACATCATTTCTGTCCAAAGAGTTATGTATATTGATGGGATAGGCAGTATCCACCTACTGCTTGAACTTAGAATTATAAGCATTTATCCATGGGTGTAAAATTTTCTTGAATAGGTCAAAGACTTCCAAAGTTATTGGCATGATTGAGAGATGGACAGGCAATTTGATCCCATTACCCCTATGTCAGATTAAAAAATGGGGATGAAGTTTCACAAAGCTTAATGAGACCAATACATACTGCTATAAAATAAAAGTGGTTTTTTTTGTTTTTTTTTTTGTTTTTTTTTTTTTCCCAAATCAAATATTTCCTATTTTGATTTCATTAAGAATATATAGGCTCAAAACGTGAGGTGAATGTAGGTGATAAAAGAATCTGGGGAGATCTTGGAACAACAGCTCTGGGCAGTGTAAGCTGTCCCATTTTCTCTTTGAAAAGGAGGCACATAATCACCTGAGGATAAATCATTACCACTGGTAAAGAGGACTGGTGAGAAAGAGATACAAGAGAGCCTTGAATTCACCTACACACTGGCAAATCTTGGACACAAGTGGAGTGAAATAATCTTCAATCATTTCTCAGATACTTGCATCTAACAGATCACTCTGCAAAAATAGAGTAATTACATTTAGGAACTGCTCTTCCTAAGCTTTGGGTTTCTGTCAGGGTTGTACTTGAAGCTAATAGACACTTCAGCCACTCTGGGTTCTGGAGAATCCTATACAGGTGAGAGAAGGTTTATGGAATAGTGGTCTTGTCTTAGAAGATACTTGCAGCAAAATTATCACCTAGGATTTATGCCAAATAAGTTTGGGATTAATCACCTGAGGTTACCTCAGCTACCATCTATATTAAATAAAACAAAAAGTCTCTCCAAAGAGCAGTTTAGTTCATCTAAGACTCAAGCACTCCAAAGGTTCTTCTTTCACTAGCCTGGCTGGGATACTAATTTAGTAACCACAGTTAGGTGAATACAATAGGTCTTAATATCCTATTTACATTTTCCCCCTAAATGTATCAATAAAACCGCTAATATTATAAGGGAAATAAAAATGTAGTGGTAAACGTTTTGCATGTGTCTGTCTAAAGAGAGACAAAATAATGCATAATTTTTCAAATCAGACAGCATTCAAAAAGTGGGGGTGGGAAGAGGAAGTCTGTGATAAAACCATTGAATGAGAAATCCAATATAAGTTTTAAAAGGAGGAGCTTTTCTCTTTTACAAAGAGACAGAATGAATAATTTGAAAAGGTTTATAAGTACAGTATAATTCTCATAAAGACAAATATTTTTGTATTGATCAGTTTCTTGGTCAAAAAGTCCAACAAAAATATAACAAAGCAAAATCTAAATGAAAAACAACCAGATGTCCTATTCAGAAAAAAAAAAAAAAAAGGAAAATAAAAAGCAAACACAAAAAATAAAAAGGGAAAAAAAAAGAAAGAAAGAAAACAGGAACAAAAGGCACCACTGTTGAGAATTCTTGGTTGTTTACAAACTCAAAATTCAAATGTTTTCTTCAAAAGCTTATTCCAGGCAGCAAATGAACTAATCTTTTTGGAAAGTAATAGGATTTTATTCTCATGAGATCCCCCCACAGAGAGGTGGCCACTTCCTTAAATCAGTCAGTCAGGTATGATGATACCTCAAATCCCAACTGCTTGGAGCAAATAAATAATAAATGAAGATGGCATTTGAGTCTGAAAAATCATCTGTGAGGTCGAGATCCTTCCTTTTGGTGAACTCAGTAAGATGTGTAGTGTGGAAGCAGAAGCTAAAGGTTAGGAGCTTGACCATGCACTGCACTTCGGCTTGTAAGTTCAAAAGTGGCTACTAACCATGAGCCAAACACATCATTGAAGGCTGGGGTTTTTGTGTTGCTTTTTTTTTTTTTACCCTTCGGTCCTTATAGTCTAAGGTTTGCTTTCACTCCAGGGGAGTAGAGAGTCAGAAAATGCAGGAAAGAAAAGTTAGCATTCTTTCTGAGCACAAACCTGCTGCTAAGCTGGTATTTTGTATTGATTTTTCCTGAAGCCTGTAATCTTGAAAGCTTGTAACAGAGGATGAGGTAAATATCATTTTATTTGCTCAAATAGGTTTAGATTAGATTGAGATGAAAAACTAGAGACAAGCCAAATTAGGACTGAAAGCAGCAATTACAGATTATTGTTTCCAGCAGTAACTAGAATAGGTTATTTCACTGATAAAAAGGGCTTGCTTGAAAGAAAGAATAGGTGATTTTCCTTAGAGCCTTAAAATAATCTCAAGAAAAGAATAGACAAGGAAAATATAAACAGAATTTCATAAAAAATTTGTTACGTCGCATGTTAAAAAAGTGAGAGTACCTGTAGAGTAAATTAGAATGTGGTTTATTGAACTTATAATTCACAGCTTACCAATATATACTGAGAATGCTTACTTCTGAATATATACAATATGCGTGCTTAGAAAACTAGTAATATACTTTCATTGTGTACATTTTTTCTCGTCTTGTTGAAAAACAAAACACACTATAGAGCCTGGAGGATAATAATAAAAATCAGCTCTTGAAAGTAATTCCTTCGATAAAATAGTTTCTGAGGGGAAAAAAAATGTGTACAAAAGCGTTCAAATGATGCTGACAATAAGGCATGGAATTTAAAAGGCTTAACCATGTCTTATCTTAGAGTCTGTTTTATTTCTTCATCTTCTGAGCACTTCAAACATATGAGCTGTTATTCCATCTTTAGATCAGTAACTTTGAATTGTTCTACCTGTCATTCTGCAGTGACTAGCACAGCTAGATGTCATACAATGATTGTTTGCACTTTCATTCTTTCACATTAAATGGCAATCATCCGGTCCTTTTGATTTGTTTCTTTTATTTAGCCCTGAAGTTTTTACACTAGAATCTCATTAAAGCTGAACTAGTATATTCCTGTCAAAAAACTAATGGAAAAAGTTTAAAAGAGAAATATTTCACCTATATTGTCACTTACTGGTGGAGTTGCATTTATCAAGATTTGCAGAGTTTACTTCTTTAGTATACGTTCTTCTGGCCTTGTTCACCTCTCTCTGCTTCCACACTCTCCCCCCTGCCCCCCACTTCTGCTGCACAAAATTAGGATGATATGCTCTAATAAACCAGACACCTTAATAAAATAATAGTAAAAAGAATAACAAATTTTATCTCCTGGAAACATTCTTTTCTCTTCATAGGCCAGATATCTCCTGTTAGTCAAGGACGTTGTCAGAGAATTTTTCTATGCAAAGAACTAAGCACTTCATTGAACAAACATTGTTTACAGAAGTATAACTCGATGTCTGAGTTACAGGAACAAATAAATTAAACAAATCCTCTGCTGCTGATATTTCCAGGCATACATGATAATCTTTGTCATCCACGAAGACAACTAAGGCCCACCCTTGAAAATAACTCTACAACCTTTTTCCCCTCCAGCAACACTTAGGTTTTGATCCAGGTAAGGCCACTAATTACAGCATATAAAAAATTGATTAGTGAGCTCTTCATAAGAGTTCTTGAATTACAGAGAAGTTATTTATGCAGAAGTATGGCTTGCTGTATCAGGAAAAGAAAAATCATACAAGACCCATTTAATCTGTGGTATGAAGGACAATGAAAAATATATCCATTCAATAAAGAATCTTCTTTTATCTTATGCTGCTGCACTGACAGATAAGAGAAATATATCATGTGGATTCTGATCCCTCTATGAGTTCCAGAAAATAAGATAAGGGTCTGCAAAATGCTGGCAAATTAATCCCAGTGAAATTACTAACCATTTTGTCTAAAGATCCAGTAGTCAGGAGGGATAACTTAGAGGTCACCTTTACTATTAACGTTAAGGGTTTTCTAGCTGGTATTGTGGCATACATACATTGTACATCTAAATGCCCGATCTAAAAATGAATTCCTCAGCATTTCTGAATATGCTCCATCGATTTAACTCAAACGATGCACGGATTTTTCCTCCCATGTAAAACGTGCTGTTTTAAGCCCTCTGTCTCCCATTTGCCTGTGCATAAATGATGACCTCTTCCTTAGAAACTTAAATAATGTGCAAGCTGCTAGATGTCAAAGGATCCCTGTGGCTTGAACACAAAGATAAGATAGTACTTATTAATAAAAAATATGAAATTACTCTGACATGTAATTGTTGCAGAAAATGCCTATTTAAGAAATGCATATATAAGAAATAATGACCAAAAGGGAGGGCATTTCTCAGCAGTTAATGACTAGATAGAAAAGTTAATGGCTCCAGGTGAAGTCAAGGTCGCATAACTCAGCCTGTCATTAATAGCTTGGAAATGCCCAGCCAGGAGGTCATCACTGTTATTATGAGCCATAGGAATATAAAAATATAATGAAAAAAAATAATTACCCTTTTGTGTTTTGAAGAGTAAGAAGTAAAACTGTAGGTTGCCATGGATATGTTGTTCTGTTTACTAGAGTTATATCCTCTTAGCAGTTAAAGGCCAGGGCTGCAATTCAGCATGGTGCTAGCCAAAACAATTAAAGCACAGAACCCAAAAAGCAAACCTCAGCATACTGCAAGATCAAGGATCAGGCTTATAATAAGTGGAAAAGCATTCCCTCAGGTTTATTTTCAGCAATGAGTACTTCTGAAGCAATAATTCTGAGGTAAAACCTGCCTCCTAATAAATTTTTCCTAATTTTTTCCATTTAAATTATATCTGGTTCGTAACTCTATCTTTACACTTTTCTACCTTAATTCTACAGTAATTCTACCTTAATTTCAAGTTTATTCTCCTCACTGATTTTCATAATAAGTTGTCATTTGTTTATTCACTCTTAATATTTTTAATTAAGTGAAATATATTATAGATTCTTATCCATGTTTTGAATCCTGTCAAAATCAGAAGGCAGATATCTTTTGGATGGAGTTCCACCATTAAGAATGACATAAAATATATACATTCTTTTGCCCCCAATATTCTTGTTGCTTCTTTCCTGGTCTTAACTGTTGAAAGAAGATAAATGGCCTAACTTTGTTCATTATCATACATATTGTGCATGTCTCAATTGTGTCCTCCTTCTACCTTCCATATTGGCCTACACATTATCAAATAAAGAAGAGAATTATGCACAAAGATGTGCAAAACACTCCTTGAGTTTTCTAGATCATGTAGCTTTTAACATGGAATGGGTGTAAGCAGGTACATTTAAAATGCAACTCCATATTCTAGGCAAGTTTAATTATATGAGGTGAAAGTAGCTAATTAATTGGTTCAACACAGACTTCTGAACAGTACTTTCAAAACACCTAAGGAAAAAATAAAAAAAAGCTTGAAAAAACCAAGTCTGATTTTCATAGAATTCATAATCTGCTATCATGCAGCAACATGATGTAGATTTTTTTTGTCTGAATGGTTTTCAGTCACCTTGACCTGCTGATGGTAATAAACAGAAATATGCATACGAAGAAAACTTTCTAGAATAAGCACAAAAAGAATAAAAAAATAGGATGATTAGTATTACTCTAAGTATTTCAGAAACATATCATTCTGTAGTAGCAAACTATCTCCAGTATTAAATTAAAACATGCTTATTCAAAGACATTTTTCTCTGGATTTATGTAAGATCAATTAAATTACCAAGACCAAGAATTAGAGAATAAGAGATAGACTGCCCCCAGCAATCATAACACTGTGTCTGTAACTGAGACCAGAGTTGGATACTTGAGAACTGAATATATTTACACAGTAATCAATGATATGATTCTCATTGATCCTAGAATGACTTGGATAACATTATTTCCCTTTAGGAAGGGAAATCATGGTAAAAAACCCAACCAAATCTAAATATGCATATTTGCATATATGTAGGCACACACAGATATTATGTAAAAACTATTTGAAAGAGAACCAAGGACATTGAGAAATGTAATGCCTCTTAATATTTCTAAATCCTGTATGTTCAGACAGGGAGATTTCAAATTACAAAGGTGAATATAATCCAAAAATCCTGTTTACCATCAAAACTATTGTGCAATGATACAGATAGTTCAATGCAGTTTTTGAACCTCTACTATACATCCAGCAGAGAAATGCTTACTGCCACTCTCATGTCTTTCCTACCCAAAAGAGGTTTACTAAACAGATAAGCCTTCCAGAACAGCCTCATGATTTGTATATCTAGGGGTTCTCAGTAGAAAAGTGGAAATAAAAACATTCTAAGAAAGAGAACCCACAGTATTAGTCTTTTTCTTTTAACCCCAGAGGTAAGCATACTGAAAGTCTCCAAAATCTATGTATCCATTGCAGACAGGAGTGTAAACCTCATAAGTATTCGTAAGGTCAAAATCAACACTAAGTATTCACTTGAAAAGCAAATGGCATCTCAGAACCTAATAGGCTCAAGATCTTACAGGCTTTTCTATAGAGACAATGTTTATTCCCAGGAAAACGTCAATAGCTTCATTTGTGTAAAAGTGTGCTTCTGAAGAAAGAGCCATTACTAAAATAAGTTTCAAGGTCTCAATTCAGTTTCAAGGACTACTGAAGTTCAAAACCAGCGGACAACTAAATATTCTGCAGCTGGTCTTTCACCTTCTCCCACCTATGGCCCAAGTGGGATGGGAAAGAGAATCAGAAAATGGTAAAACGTGCAGGCTTTAATAAATTAGATCAAGTAAAATAACAGAAATGGCAATAATTATTGAAATAAAAAGGAGAGAGGGAGGAATAAAACCCAAGAAAGAAAAGTGATGCACATTGCAATTGCTTACCTCCTGCTGACCAATGTCCAGTCTGTCCCAGAGCAGCAATCAATGTCTTCTGGACAACTCCCCCAGTTTGTATATTGGGCATCACACTCTGTGATATGGAATATCTATTTGGCCACTTTGGGACAGCTGTCCTGGCTGTGCTCCCTCCCAGCATCTTGTGAATCTGCTCACAGGCAGAGCACAAGACAGAGAAGTCCTTAATTTAGACTAAGCACCACTTAGCAACATCTAAAACATTAATGTGCTATCCACATTATTCTCAATACTAAATCCCAAAAACACAGTACCACTTAGTAAAGCACAATATTAACTCTATCCCAGCCAAATCTAGGGCACAGGATTTTGAGGAGCTTATTCAATTGGAGGGGATACAGGAGGAGGTTGATGTCAGTCATTTGTAAATGAATGGAAAGGAAGTTAATTTTTCTTTGTTGGAAAAACCCAAAAAACCAAAGAACACACCAGCAAGACCTGTTTGATTCTATGAAGACAGATGCAACTCCAAGTAAAGGTTTGTGTTAAACTGAAAATGGATTTTAGCTTCATTCAGAAGACATTCATCTTAGTGCATGTCCAAACACAGTAATCATTTACTCAATCTATATTTTTCACAAGTGGGTTAGGATAAGGCCATGGAGTCTTGAATATGGTATGAGCTAATAAATCTGTATACTAAACTGACATTCCAAAACATAGTTGGTCATAATTTAACAAAAATAAAGCTGCTATCTCAAATCAAGGAAAAAATGAGAAAGGCAAAAATATTTGAACCTAGAACACTGACACTATTTGCATTTTAAAGACTTATATTGTAGGGATTAATATTTATAATGTGTTGTGCAGTACATTGCCAGGAAAGACTGTCCTATAAAAAGGATCATTTGGGTCTATTGATCTGAATCAGTGAAAAAGTGTTTTGGCCAATTTGCTTAGTATCCTTTAGTAGCAGATATAGCAGATATAGCTCAATCCTCCAGTCAGTATATGAGGTAATTTGAAAATGGTAAGGCACATTATGATGTGACAGTGCACTAACCTGAACCCTGAAGCAGACGAATGTCATAAATGAATGTTCCAGAAAATTTCAAAAATAGAGACTGTCCATTAGTAACAGAAAAAAAAATTAATAAAAATAGATGAAACAAAAAAATAATTCTCTATAAAAAAACAATTGTTCTCTATAATTTAGAGAGGAAACCTGAATCTTTTTGGTGAGAGATTAAATGAAAGCTCTTGAGCTAACCTGCTTATCTAGTCCTTGCAGGTAGCCCTTTTTTCTACTCTGGTTTTCTGGTTCAGCTTACATTAGCATCCAGCATTTCTTAATTCTACAGTCTCAATCTCTAGAAAAACTCCCACTTTCCAGAAGAGTATATGAAAATTTTGTTCTACCTCTTTTTATAAATTGTGGTGTTCTTAAAGCCACAGCTTCTGGACATCTAATTATTACATGTCTTTCAGAGCTTTCCTAAAAAGCATACTGCCCCTCACAAAAAAAAAAACAAACCAAAACCAAAAACAAAACAAAAACCAACCAAACAAACAAACCCACAAAAATCCCTAAACAAACAAGAAATCTCCACCAACAAGCCAAAAAACACTCCCACGCTCCCACTGCCCCCCACCAAAAAAAAGGCCTCTCTTACAAAATTCCTCTCCTCTCCCTATTCTATCAGCTCCTGGACATAAATGGCCTTGATGCAAACTAAGGTCAGCACAGTACAGTTCCTCATAAATATCCCTCCTCATATGCCCATTTCTGTAACAGCAAACTGTTGAAATATGGTTTCTTACAGTGAAAATTATTTCACAATCAAAACATATGAATTGCTGGTTTTTATTTCTCTTATAAAGACTAAGTTATATGCTTCACCTGCAAAGACAATGAAAAGGATTTGAAATATTTGATATTTATTTGATGAGTTATTATATTTGAAAAGGGACATTTTCACTCACAAATTTAAATTTTACATGTGGCTTCACAGTTTATTTAGGGGATGGAGGTAAAATGAAAAAGGTGAAATAAAATGCTGTGCAAGGGTGTTCCTCAGGTCTATGTTTCATGAAATAAATTCCCTGGTTTTTTACATTGCACTTAACAGGTCGTTGCTAAGATTTGCATCTTCTCTCTCAGCTGACCTCTTTCAAGATACTCTGGCATTTGCTGCATTTCTGGAAGAATAGCTTTGTGAAATCACAAGTCTGTGTGATCAGACAAAGCTTTCCAGCCATGCAGTTCTGTTGCTCTAATCCACACCTACTGACATGCCAACTTACCTTGATATGATTCCTGTATGGGAATTTAATCAGTCAGAAAGATGCAGAAAGAAAGGACTTAGAAGCTGAATTCTACTTAACAGTCAGGCAAAAGGAAGAATTACAGAGCAGACTAACATTTTTTGTTCTGTATTAAAGTAACTGAGTTGGGCAATTCCTTTCAAGGCATCTAGAAACATATCTTAGCCCAGTGTTCACAATACATTAGTAAGTTTATTTATTATCAGAGAAAAACACAAAATGCATTTTGTTTTTAATTAATGACAGCTCTTGCCTGTAATAAAATTAAAAAAAGAACAAAAACCACCTGTACAGCGTCTCTTGAATTTTACAAAGCAGAGAAGCAAGATTAAATCTGTACAGCAGATCTAAAGAAAAAGGAATAAATAACCTGGGGTAAGACCTCTGGAGACCAATTTAAATGGAAACTGAAAAGCAAAGGGTTCAATTGGCCTCCTATACATAAACATATCTTTGGATTTATTATAATTACTTTTAAAGCCAGAGAGGATCCCAAACTGATTTATGAACAGTGTAATAGCTGGGATTGAAATATCAGGATGGGTTATAAAGAGAAGAATATCATCCACATACAGTATTCATTTATGTTCCTGTTTGTGTGCATCAGTAATGATACAGTAAGTTTACGACATTTCTAAAAGCCTCAGGAAGTGTTTTGAAAGCTAATGTGAAGAAAGGAGGAAAAGATGGACAACAAAGCATAAGTACAAAACTCAGGGAAAAAAAAGATTCAAAAAGACTATGGGAATTAAATTTGATTTTATTTTTTCCTGAGGAATATTAAAGTTCATAAGCAAATCTCCAAATAGATGCCTATGCAGTTCAGTTTCAGCAACACCCAGAAAGTGTAGCCTTTTTATTCACATCAAATACCATCACTGCATCTAGGGAGACTGCAAGGGCATTATTCTTAACCTTGTCTGACCAATGCATTAGATTACTCTCATAAAAATCTCAGAAATGCTGGACCTTTATGTAACAGCCTGCTTAAAAGCTGTTTCTATCTTATGGCAAGCTGAGTTTGAATAATCCTGTTTACAATGCATTTCCAATTGCCTATTTTTATTTCAAGTATAGTAAAAATGTGATTTATTCTCTTTTTTCTTCTTTTTTTTTTTTTGTTACATTGTAAAACAAAATGACCCTTGTAAAAATGCATTAGAGGTTCTTCTAAAAGAATTCAGTCATCTGCATGTACCCTGAGTCTTGATTAATATTCTAGGAAATCTAGCTCTTCATAATAAGGTTGCATTTTGTTTTTGAAAATTATGGGAGAAAAAAGCTGTATAAGAACTTAAAATTTATTTCCATTTTCTTCCCTCCTCCTCCCCCCCATTCATTTACCTGCTTCCTTGTAATTTTCATATCTCCACTATAAGAGTATCCATGTCTGGCAAGATTGGCCTTAATCTTGGGCAGATGGAGGGAAAAAGATAGAAGGGTAAAGAGTAACATGTGTGAGCATGTGTGTGAGAGAAAGGCCACTGCAAAATTTCAAATCACTTTGGACCATTCAAATGGATTTTCGGCACCTGCAGCTACTATTGAAGTAAATAGGAGTTCTGGGAATTGGTAGGAAAAAAAAATCCTTTAAAAACTGAAAACCCAAAAGAACACGAGTCCTAACGTGTTTTCTATTAAATGACAATATTCATAATTAGTCACAGAAATATTCTAACGTTTCCTAAAAATAATTGCTTTCTAAGAAACTGTGGTCTATACTTTAGCCCTGTGGACTGGCCCTTTTTTTTTCTTCCTATTTGAGGAAAGAATACAGAATATAATTTCTGAGAAAAATAAAGCAGGTTAAGGAGCAATAGTCATCCATCCTTAAAGCAGAGATGGATGATCTTCAGAAGCTAGTTTTCTTGTTGCTAGTATAAAAATATATATACATTGAAAAATACCCATTCTCATTTTTCCTTATATATGTTCTTCATCTGCAGATAACACAAATGTTATTCTGGAAGAAGAGGTTAAATGAATTAGAGGTTTTGTGATGTTAGTTGATCTAATTTAAATCCATGAAATGCAGAAATTCTGAAATTAGCTTAAAAAAAGAATTGTGAAGCATGCTTCTCTATTTCTCACAGAAAGTGTGATAAAATCTCACTTAATTTTTCTTGCCATGTAATGGGCTACTAAAGACAAATTCAAAATAGCAATTTTCTGTTATTTATAGTAAATATTTAATTTTCTTCATTTTTACATGATTATTTGGTGACAATTTAAGGGACTGATGCCCTTGCTTATATTTGACATATAAAAAGCTGACCAATTTGAAATATGTATTTACAGGTCATTACCTATTTCTATAAAATCCTTAAGGCCTTCACAAGTTTCCAAAAATTCCTCTTCAGTGTTTTTCATCTACTTTAGACAGTGTCTGATTCTCAATTAAATGAGCAGAAAGTCTAAAAACTTACTGGGCCTTTCACAAATCAGAGAAAGCTGTCTCCTCTATCCTGTGTATACTTTGTCTCCATTGACATGGGTGGCCACTGTGGCTCTCTCTCTCCCTGAATCTTAGAAATATACATCTAGCAAGGCAGTTGGCCCTTGGGCTTTCCTTGAAAAAGGGGGCTCCAAAGAGCAATTCCTTTAAAAACTGGAAACCCACAAATAACCACAACTCCTAACAGGTTTCATATTAAATTACAATCTTCATAATTGCACCCATTTGCAACTCCCAGTGATATCATATGCTGTGACTCTCTTTGCTAGGATATACCTCATGATCTGTACAACATATTTTAACCATGTATAGAATTGAGTTTGCCCAATTTCTGCCCTGTGCTGATTTCCAGATCCTAGGTCCTAAAAACGAGACAAATTATAATTTACTAGGTTTATTACTCTAGAACTCACTCCCTTTAAGCTGAGGAAAAAGGCAAATTGTATTAAAAAGTAGCAAAAGGTGAAAAATGAAGGTATAGATACTTGAAAAGCTTGCACAATTTCAGCTTACAATGGTGCGGTACAGGCATTGAATACATTTCTCTGTGTGGACTGATACTCTTGAAGGAAAGAAAGAGCATTTATAATATCCTGGCTAGGGACACTGGAAATTTATTACACCCACTGATCTCTAGAGTTTGTCTCTGGATTAAAGTACAATATATGAATTTTAGCTAACCTACTCTTATCCTTTCCTATAACTACATGTGAAAATGAACTCAAAATACATGTTAATTTTTACCCTATGATGTCCATTAAAAGATAGCTTGTGACTATTGCAGTACTTAGCTGGTAGAAGAAAGTTGAGTGAAGGGGGAGTGCAAGTTTTGCTGAGTAATAAGAGAATAAAGATGGAAATACTTGTCCCTCATACTGTGTGATTTGAATATAGTCATACATTTGCTTTCACATTTGGAAAACATTCTTTGTTGCAATACTGAATTCAGAAGATAGGAAAGGGCAACTGACAGGGCAGTGTGCAATTTCTGTGTTTTGGTACAGCTGTGTATGCAGAATTCCAGATGGAAAATTAAAAGGAAGGAACATTTGTCTCCAGCCTTTCTGTGAGAGTACAAACCTAGACATGCACTAAGCACTGACACTTCTCCACATTTTATAATCACTTTTAAAACAGCATCTGAACTTGAGTGAGATGAGCCTCTACTGAACTATCTACCTGTGTGTAGGTAGAACAACTTTGAACTACTTATTGTGAGAACAGCAGTTTGTTTAGTAAAACTGTGTTACCTGCTATTGATAACTTCTCTCCACCTCCTACTTTATCATTTTTATCATCACATGCATTTCTAGAGAGCTCATGAGCACAGTGTCTGCTCATTCTTTTACCATCCTGTGATATGAGCAAGCATGATCTCACAGTTTTGAGATGATGAATGGGTCCAAAATTGTTTCAAATTTCCAGAAATAATGAATAACAGATATTTTTCTTGACATTAGAAGTGTTGAAAGCATTAAACCAAATTCTTTGTTTTTTCTCTTGTAGCTGCTTGGTCCGGATAACCTAGTAAACTAAAATTAGCATTCAAAACTTCAGCATGTTCTCCTTGCCTTTTTATAATTTTGTCCTTCCTACTTCATTTTGCAGTCTGCATTGGCAGGGTCAGTCCATGTAAGTTGTCTTTTTGCTCCACGTTAGATTCCAGCAGGTGGATAGGAAATTAGACAAGATAAAGACTGGAAGATGTAAGATTTTTCCACACAGTAATTAAGCATAGAATAAAATAAAAAAGGAAATTTTTTTGAGGAAGGCTTGTTTAAAGATTTTCTGTAAATAATTCAGATTAAATGTGACTATAAAATTATACAAATAGTGGGAAGAAATGTTGTGAAATGTGCTATCTGATTGAAACCAAAATTAATACATTCAATTTATTCTAGATTTCTAACTTTTCCCACATTCCATTATCTCTGACCTTGCAAAAACACTGTCTTTTGTTTAATTTAAAGCATAATACTAATTCAGTTGATTTACTCATGATCTTCAGGTTGAGAAATGGATAAACATACAGAGAATTAGAAACTGAATTTATTTTTATATTTTCCTGGAAACCAATTAAGTTGCAGATAAGTGAGCTAGTCCAAAAAAAAAAAAAAAAAAAAAAAAGAAACCTTTATGAAAAACTATTTTCAAATTTGAAATGCTCTTATGTAAAAATTCCATTTATAAGCAGTCTATTCCAATGTGATTTTTTTCATGCTATAATATAATTATTTTTTTCCACTGCTTAGGAAAATTGGTCCAGCTTTCTAATACAAAATGTTGCTAATCTCTATATACATGGATATCAATATTTTTCTCCTTATTGTTTAAGAAAATTTATCCATCATATAAAATAAAACAAGCAATTACCCCTTCTGATTATATGGTTTCTGGATCATCCAAATTTAGCTAAATTGTTACATACAGTCAAGAATGCATTATTTTGATTTTGTAGAGAGGGTAAATATTTTCCTAGCCTTCCAAACCAGCATGCGAAGTGATGACATGCATGGCAATATTTCTGTCATCTGAAGTCCACAAAGTACATCAGTGTTATTGTCCTCACATGGCAGCCCTTAAAGTGTTTTTGGACAAATACTAAATGATATTTAAAGGAACATACATTAAGACTGTTCCTTATGGCATTCCTACATTAGTGCATAAACTGCAAACTGTATTAGCCTCTTCCTTTGCCTTAGCTGACTCTCAGAAGACAGAAAATTAACACTAAATGTGGTTCTTGAACCCAAAAAGTATTTTTTAGCTATATGTAGTTTTTGAAGAATTTTAGTGCACTTATCTAATATCCTTTATGGTGGGGGAACTGCATTGCAGTTAATGATTGTTCTTTTGAATGTTTTTTATTTATTGTGTACCATAAGTATCACAGTAAAGACAGAAATGTTTTCCTGGGGAGGACAGATAAAATGGACAAGATATTAAACATGAAAAACTAGGAGTACTTCCAAATTAAACTTGAAAAAGACCAAAGGAAATAAAAAGAAGAGAAAACTATAATGGCATTAGAAAAAGTTCCCTATATGTAATAATTTCCCACTTCAAATTTGCTTCACAAGAGTTACATTCAGGAAAGCAGTTTACAAAAAGGAAAAAAAAAAACAAAAAGAAAAACAAGCCAAACACTACTGAATTAACTGTTAAAAATCTCTTCAAGATTACACAGAAGTGTAAAGATTTTCTCAAAGACAAAAACTAAGTGCCCTGCTAACAGAAGCTCCCTAAATTGTATCAAAACTCAGTTTATATTCCCACAGATGTCTAACAAGCTGTGTATATGGTCTTGGATTATAGACTGGGAAAAATCAATAGCTTGCTGTCTCAAAGGCACCAATATAGATTATGAATCACAGCCAGGAAGTTGTCAGTGATCTCGGCTGCCAACAGTGCTTCAGTAAAGATATTTGCTAGCTCATATTCTTTTAATGTGCACCTTTCATATATGAAACAGAACAGGTCACTTTTTGATGAGAAAAAAGAAGAAAAAAGGGAATTTTAGGCAAAGATATAGTACATCACAAAATAATAAGTATCCAGTCTTATATAAATAATGATCTTTTACCCAAAATTTGAGGGATTTTTGTTTGTGGGGTTGTTTTCTTGGGTTTTTTTTTTCCCTGAAGAAAGATACACATACACACACCCCTCACACCCACCCCATTTTTCTCTATATAGGCTATAAATTATTTCTGTCAGTTGAAACTAGTTCATGGTTTGAAAGCAACAAAAGAGCAAGGAGGAATTAACTTTTTTTATCATATTTATCTGTGGGATAAGATCAGCTCAAGGAATGTAGAGTTTTTAATGTGAGGAAGTCTCTTGCAATTCAGTTGCACAAATTGTCCATGAAAATAATACACTGTCACTGCTTTTCAAAGTACTATATTTAGTAAAATTATAGAGCCTGTAAATAGAGAGGATTTTGCCCCATTTCATTTTTTCCAGATACATTTCAATTAAATAATAGGTACAGAAGGAATAATCATGCTTCTTGTAGTAAGAGTATATTTTGAGGTATTCCTAATATGCAGTTAGGCATACAACCCACATGCACAAACTACACTCCACTGGCTATGTAGGGAATGGAGTCTATAAGTTCTAAGCCTTCAATATTTCTGTAACCAAAATAGCAATAACTAAAAAAAAAACAACAAAACCCCAACCAAACAACCAAAAAAACAAAAAAAAACCAAACCAAAAAGGGAAGAAAACCTGCCCCAAACCTATATCTCCAGCACATGACTATTTGTTGCTGCACTAGAGTGCTATTTTGAGTGAAAACTCTGGGGTTTGTCAAGTTATGACAGCTGTAAGAACTTGAATATACCAATAAATCAACCCTTGGAAGATACACCAAGTTAAGAGGAATCAGCTGCAGCATTTTAAATTGCATGGGGAACAGTATCCAACCCAGAACAAGTGATCATATTCAGATAAAAATTTTCCCATAGGCTTCCTTATTTGGAAACGGTACAGACCTGGAATGAGCATGTGGGGAGGCATGTACTTTCTGTGCTATCCATATTTCTTCTAGTTTTTCTTTCTTCTGGATACTACATTACACATGAACACTTTCTACTATTTTGAGGGGTAGAGATCATAAGGCTTGAGGAAAAAGACAGTGAAGAACATTCAAGTCTAGAGGTACTGCATTTTTCTTTGATATATTTGCTGATCACAAATTGAATACTTTTTAACAGTATCAATAGCATGGGGATTTCCTTGTGGTTGATATTATGTGTTGTGAAGTGCTCCTATCTTATAGGAGCCTTCTGGTACTTATAAGGGAGCTACAAGAAGGCTTGGAAAGGAAGTTTTTACAATGGCATGTTATGAGAGTACAAAGGCCATGGTCTTAAACTGAAGGAAAGTAGGTTTAGATTAGATATTAGATATTAGGAAGAAATTACTTGCTATGAGGGTGGCAAGACACTGGAACAGGTTGCCCAGAAAAGTTGTGGATGCCCCAAACCTAGAAGTACTCGAGAAGAGGTTGGACAGGGCTCTGAGCAACCTGGTCTAGGAAAAGTATCCCTGCCCCCTCAGAATAGTTAGAACTAGATGATTTTTAAGGTCCCTTCCAAAAACAGAACAATTTTATGTTTTTTATGATTGAACATTGACAACATTGATTTCCGGCGAAAATTTATCATTAAAGGTAAGGGACCATTCAAAGAGGCTGGCATAGAATTTATTAATCCATATGTAAGAAAAATATTGCAGTAATAATTGTACTGTGGTTAACCATTTCTCTCCTCTGACTACAGCTATGGTAAACTTCACAGATGTTCAACTCCTTGTACAAATGGATCAAAACTAAAAAAAAATTTTTTACTTACCTGTTTGAATAGGACAGAATATTGATGACAGAAACTGGACATGTCAGAAACTGGATTTTTGCACTGCAGGAGATGGAAGCAAAAAAAGTGAGAATAATTATTATTATTATGCAAATAAGATAACTTTTCCCAAAGAGGAATTCAGACTAATTTTCTGCATAAGCAATGTTCCTCAGGATCCTGGCCATCTTGTGTTTTGCATCAACTGGCTTATCCAAGGGCTTATTTCAATATCTCCTATATTTTTACACTGTCCAAAATTGTGAGGGTAAAAATCTTTCTAAATAAGATTTAGATCTTCATCTGTGTATGAGAAACTTCTACCTTTTATTTTTAGGACTTTTTAATCCTAAACATGTGGTCTTAGAATTCTCAAAATTATTTGGTTTAAGGACAAGTTTAATTAACAGATTAGGGTGAAAAATGGTGTGGAATAAATGAGAGGTGATATGAAACTGACTTCAAGCGTTTCTTGAAGGAAACACAAAGTTCTGTAGATAAAACTGACAAGCAAACTACCCATTTTCCACTTGGGAATAAGAGCATAGATCATAGAAATTAGGCTTTTTGCTTTAAGTAAAATAAAACCAATTTGTGTTAAATTGTATTCTTTTTCTGATCTTCCTAAAGCAACAATTTGTAAATCTTTACACTAGAAGCAGCATTCTTAGTAAAAATTGCAAGTATTTAAGGTAAGAAATGAGTCCTCTTGTTGCTTTATTACAACTTCTAGAATGCACAAAACCACAGTTAACAAATCCTTATGGAAATATTGCTGCACTTCTTAGCTAATGAAACAGTATGATGTTATATGGCTCTCTAGCAGCTGTAGAATGATCTCAGCTGGAAAAGACCCCTAAGGAAACTGAGTCTTACGGTTGCCCTGACACTACCAAGTCTAGCACTAAACTGTGCCCCAAGCACCATGTCCACATGTCTTTTAAATCCCTCCAGTGCTGGAGACTCACACCACTTATGGCTGGATACCAGCTGGATGCAACTCCATCCACTGCCGCTCTCTGGCCCTGGCCATCCAGTCAGGTTTTTACCCAGCAAAGGGAGCACCCTTCCAAGCCACGAGCAGCCAGCTCCTGCAGGAGAGTGCTGTGGGACACAGTGTCAAAGGCTTTACTGAAGTTCAGGTAGACAACACCCACAGCCTTTCCTAATTCACTAAGCAGTCACGTCATAGATAGGTGAGTCAAGCAGGACCTGTCTTTTAGAAACCCAGGCTGGCTGGATCTATTACCCCATTTCCAGTCCACCCATCCATGTCTCCAGTCACAGTTAGGCAATTGCAAATGTCAGAGACTCCCTTGGACTACAGGTTTCTCCCTCTCTTGGACTATGAAGGCCCTTAAGGGTGGGTGGTAGGCCTGGGTGTGATGGGCACCTTTCTGGGGACTGGGAGAGGCAAGGCTGCCAGCCTGAACGTGGGAGTTGGGACCAGTCCCAGAAAGGGGAACCAGGGTCAGACATATACCCAGGATGACGAGAAATGACTAAAAAACATCATGGAGGATAATAGTATAGGTTCTCTGTGATTAACAGGCTTTTAACTTTTCAGGCATCACAGTACAATTACATTATTTAAGATTTTTGCTGAGCTTGGGAAAAGTCTTGCTGGAAGACTTTCACCTGAATAAGACTCCACATTTTTGTTGGAACATGAAAGGTAGTTACTAATAACTACAAAACACTTCATTTTGCTGTGTATAAAATTAACAAGACTTTCAAGTACAGAAGCAGTGCTGGATCATCATTATTAAAGCTAATTAATGCAGAAGAGGCATCAGCAATGATTCAGCTGGACTGAATTTCCTTCCCAAGGAGCTAACAGTCTATGCTGCTGCCTTTGACAGCCATTCCCTCCCTAGATCATCGCAGAGCTGCTCACGACACAAGTGGCTGTAGAAGATTATGCACCATTCAAGCACTCACTAAATGAATCTGAAATATGTCCTGCAGCCTAAGAAAGACTAACTCTGCTCCAGTTTCTGAATCTATTCAACCCACGTGAGTGTTTCAGGTGAGCCTATGCCTCTCAGTCTCGATAACACACCTTTAAATTTGTTTTTTAGGACTTCATCTTCAGCTCCCTTGCCATGAATGAACAGATTGTATGGTAAAAAATAGTTGTACCCTGGTAGCATATATGAATGTCTTCAAATAAGTTACTTGGCAATGTGTTCCCCTATGAGGCTAAATACTTTACTACATTCAATATAAAAAAATTAATAATATACATATTTAGATTTACATTTTTCATTTGATCAGTTCTAGCGTTTTTATGTTTGTATTTTAACACAGTGATGATGTTAGCCACTGGCTTTACTTTCTATTTGTTCATCATGGACCAGTCTCTTTCATGTGGTAAGAAATATACATTTCTCTAGAACTCTTGCTTTTTCCTGAATGAAATGCAAAAACTGGAATAAATATCTTTTTTTGCAGCTGATTTTTCTCTCTAGCAATTATTTTATATGTATTTTGGTTTTGGATTTTTGTGTTGGTTTTCAAAGGACTTTTTTTGTGATGTCCCCAAGCTCTTTCACCAGCTTTCCATTAAAGAAGGAAGTTGAAGACTGTTGAAGGCTTTAGATCTATGATGTTGTACAGGCTCCATTTCAAAATGCCTCATTTATTTTTTTTGTGTTTGGCTATTTTTATTTCTTCAGAGCAGTGACTTTAGAACATTTAAGTGTGCTAAATAAAGAATCTACCTTACAGAGCATGGGATCTAGACACCTTGTGTGAATCAACACAGGCAGGTGACCAGAACTCCAAAACTATAGCTGAAACTCAAAGAGTAAATTTATTTAATTTCCTTGCTGACTGGAGGATCCTGAAGCACCATCTGGGCAGCAGAGAGACACAAAATGAGGGAGAAGGCACCGTCAGTGTCCTGGTCCAGTCCCAGTGGGTGGCAGGGCTGCTGCTTGCACCCCGTTATCAAGGCCCATGCACGTGTAAGTTGCCACCATGCTGTGATCGCCCCTGAGCTTTTTATGATCTCTGAGCTTTGATCTCTTTCCCAACAGGGAGCTCAAGCATGTCCGTGAGAGTGCCTCCAAGTTTCTGTAAACACTTCTGTTATCTCTGCACAGAAATTCTACTTCTCAAAACACACAGAGGATAAACAGCAGTAGGCATAATATATGGCTCCCCACGCTGATATTCTCCAGGCCTTGGTATTCCCAGCTGCCAGGTCATTTGAGTGGATCACCCCCTCCTCACCAATCTTCACTTTTAACCCTTTCCTCCCAACAGACCTGATGTGGTGAAGCGGATAGTACATTGAATATTGTATTATAATAATTGTACAAACTTCAAGTGAAATTTTTTGTTTGGTTGGTTTATGTGGTATCAGACATTACCAGTGTATATGCATACTGCTTTTTAAAAGTAGGGAAGAGAAGAATGAACGTTCTCTGAAAGAGCACAGAGCACTGGAACGTTTATGTTTATCTTCTTATGATATAGGAAACTCATTCTGCACCAACCAATAGTGAATTGTCTGTCGTATTAAATTGTGACTACAGATATGCTTTCTAGAGATAATTTTAGCTTGAATTGAAATTACTCTACTAATTCTAGAATTTCTGTGTGAAAAATGTCATGCTGTTATGTACACTAATACTATATTATTGGTCCATAGGTATAAAAACCTATGGAACAAAATATGTTTCTACTTCATCCAGTTTCACTAAAGATTAAATCTTAGACAGTACTTTCCAGAACTGATGCTTTTTCTGCAGGAAAACAGTGTCATTGGTATCTTTAGGTTTTACCCTGACTTCATATTTTCTGCATTTTAATTTTGCTTCTCTCTATTTCAAATATGTATCTAAAAATAATGAGACAATTTTATCCAAATATAGCTAGGAGATAATTTAGGGCAATTCTTCACTAGTATAATAGAGACGGATTTGGCATGACCAGATCTTCATTAAACATCTCACTGCTGCTGGTCGCACTGATGGGAATGGAACAGAGGGTGTGATACGGTTTCATCCTCAAAAAAAAAAAGGTTTCACAGAAATCTTTATACCTACCTTATTTAATATAAGATAGAGTTATTTCTTTGTAACTTGTAATGCAGGAAATTTCAAGAGACTAGGAGGTCACATGAAGCTTTGAAAGACTGCCTTCACTGCATCCACAGGTCAGGTGTAGCTGAGTATCTGACCCATTTACCTTTTTCCCCCAAGTACTTCATGCACTTTTTTTGTTGGTTTCCTACTAAAAGAGCTTGCTTTATGACATCACTGATTATGGACAGAAAGACACTTCACACAAGTGCCTTAAGAAGTAGACTTCCTATTTTCATCACAACAATAGTATTAATAGAAGCAAGGAAACAAACCCAGAAAATACATGTTGAACATCTTTGTATTTTACAAAGAATTTATGACTGGACTGCATTGTTTATAAATGTCATCATAGCAGTTCTTCCTTAGTGGACTATAGTGATCCTTGTGGATCCCCTCAAATTCAGAATATACTGTGATTCATTGACTGTTCATAACAACAACATTGCTCTGATTAGAAATCACTTCCTGAATGAAAATGACAGTATCTAATGCAAAACTACTCAAATCTAAAACCACATAAATAAATATTTTTCTCTTGCAAAAGTTTATCATGCTTCTCCTAGTTCTAAGCATTCATGCATTTATAAAAATATCCCAGCAGAGAACTTGAGAGTTCTAGGTATGAAAAAAGGTAAATATCAAGAATCTAAGCCTAAGTAGGGGAAAGATTTAAAAAATAATGCCTTTGTGATATTGTTATAACTGCTTCAGAAGACCATGACTTTTGATACAAAATTAACTGTAATTATTTGCCTAAGAAAACAAAATTGAATGCCGTGGAATAGAATTTCCAAGAAAGGCATATATTGGCAAAATTGAAGATATCTTACTATCTTTAGCCAAAGCCTTTACTTTGTTAAAAATTGAAAGGAAAAAATGGTATTTAAAAATTTGATGGTATTAAAAAATCCAAGATTGCTTAGAAACAAATGAACAGCAAATAAAATTCCATGGAACTCAGCTTTTGTATAGCTAAATTCACACACACACAAAAAAGGAAAATTTTGATGGGAGTCTTGATTTTTTCATTCAAAAAGAATGAATAGCAATTTTCCCTTCTAGCTTTCAGATGACCCTAATAAAAAAATGTTCACAATTTTGTTATTATTAAAATATATAGTTTTATTTTCTCCTTCCTGAATCTATTTTTTAAAAAATTATTTTTTATTTTTTAAAATAGCTGCTAAACATTTACTGAAAGGAGAACAAATTTGGCAGTTTTACATTGTCATGAATTATTTAACTGGCAATAGTTTTCTTAATTTTGAGTTAAGATAATGAAAGTGAGTTACTCTCAAACACAATGACATGTCATCCATCTGTTTCAGAAGTATGAGCAAGACAATACAACTTGCACCACCACAGACATTTACAAGCCATCTCTTGACTTTTGATGTTATAATTTTCTATAAAGGTGCAAGAGAATAAATATAAAGATAAACAATTCTTAATTTGTAATTTTAATATTCTAATGTTTCTTTTTAAAATGAATAAAATATATGAGAATTTACTGTTTTGTGGATTTGCTCCTAAATCCCTTATGTGTTGAAATTCAGTTCTTGATAGATGCTTACACATTAGCATTTTATGACATTCTTTTGACCCAAATTTCCTAATTGTTCCTACTTAGTACACATGTACTCATATCACAGACAGTTCTCATGCACCATAAAGTGGAATTGTTTTGGATAAAATCCAGCTGTAAGATAGAGTCCATAAAGCACCTGGCAGACTCCAACAGCAGTCCCTGGAACCAACAGGGGTAATTTGAAATCAAACTCCCTGAAATCTTGAACAGTATGAAAACTAGGTCCCTCACACCACTGTTCATCTGTTCACACTAGAGGTTTTCTGCAAGTGTTAAGAACAAAAGAGCACCCCAAAAAAGCCACAAGAAGGCTTTTTGATTGTATGTTTGGAGTTTAATAATTTCAGTAAAAAAAAAAAAAAAAAAAAAAAAAAAAGAATTCTCTAGTACAAATTTTGCACTTGGATGCAAGGCAAAAATGTGGAATTTCTTAACTCATTTGAACTCATGTTCTGCATTGTAATGAACTTTACATTTAACTTTCACATTTAGCTACATTCCAGAGGGAGAAAAACGCTCTGTTCCTCCTGACACTATTACTCAAGCTCAAACTAGACAGCCTATGTTGTGGAATCTGGATGACTCCTTAGGGTGATAATGAAAGCAACACCTAAGACAGAGACATCAGACATTCTTCAGTACTGTGAACATTCTTTGTACTACGAACAAATGATTTTTTTTTTGAAAAAACTTGACAGAAACTCCCAAAGTATCATATTAATGAAGTAATAAACATAAAAAATATTTTAAAAATAAATAAACAATTAAAAAAGGGAAAGACAGATTGCTCTCTTTAAGATAACAAGGGGCAGTATTTTCAGAAATCCGAATAAAGAGTTCCAAGATATATAAGAATAACCTCAAAATGATGAACTTCAAGTCACAAAAGGCAAATTTTCAACAAATCCTGTACATCAACTATAAACTTCTATGGCTGATGTTACAGCTAACACTTATTTCAATACCTTGGATCATTTCAAGTTAGGTCATATATATGTATATATACAACAATCTCTCCACTGTACCATGCAGGCTTCCTTTCAATGATAAAGGGCAATATTAGCATAGGATTTCTCTTCACTGCCTCACTTGACTTAGATAGTGTGTTTGAATTACTCAGGCTGAACTTCCCTTGAGTGAAACTACAAAAAGAGGAAAAACCCAACACTTTTAGTTGTACAGAGTGACCTCAGGAGAAACACAAGTATGTCAACAGCTAGGAACACAATGGCAGGTTATTTACACTGATGCATCCGAGGAGGACAAGGAAAAATCAGGGTAAACAGAAAGAAGATCATATTTGGCGTAAGGAAAAATTGTTCTTTGTGAGTACAGCCAAGCACTGCAACTGACTTGAGCAGTCTGCATCCTTGGGGGTTTAGACCTGACTAGATAAAGACATGAACAACTTGATCTGATCGCACAACTGACCCTGCTTTGACAAAAAGGGTGGACTAAGTACTTCTCGAGGTCCCTTCAAAGCTAAAACATCCTATGAACCTATGATTCCATACAACATTGTTTTATTTCAAATGGCTAAATCCCTACTGAATTATAAGTTCTATGTTGCAGCAATGCTGGTTGTTCCATCTGGCTACCCCACTGCAACAGTCTAAATAGGTCCCATTAAATAAACACTTATGCTAAATAACATACTCTTTATAACTGGGAATTTATAAACTTATACAAGATATGTTTGTGGGTGCACTGAATCATCCATCACAAGCAGTCATTCTGATTCCTCAGTCAGTGCTATTAGCTGCATGCTTATTTTTATGTATACTCTTAAGTGGAAGGAGAAGGCCCATTCATACAAGTTTCAATACTACTGCAAGATTCTACAGACTCATAGCCAATAAAAAGAGCCTGACAAAGAATGCAACAATGAAAATTATCTCAGGAGATTTTTTTTGATTTCTAAAATGTAAATATTTTCTGTTAGCTCATTAATAATGTCAGTCTTTCTTTTAGCATCTTAACTCATCAGAATATTTTTGTGAATCACTTTAGATATTATAAAGGGTACTTATTATCTATTTTGAATATTTAAAATTGTGTTCTACAAGGTGTAAGAAATTAAGATCTCAGGTACTTGTTCACAGTTCAGGTTTTTTCTGTACACAGAGAGGAATCTAAAATATTAAAATTGCCCCACTATGATCTCTTTTGTGCTTCTGCTTACTAGGCCAAAACTTACACTTTTACTATTGTTAGAGAAATACAAAAGAGTCCTAGCTCTTATCACAACAGAAATTACTGTTTCTGTTCATAGTGCAGCTGTATGTGCTATGCATACATATGTACAGGTATATGTGTATATGTATGTATACATAACCATGCAGTTTCCAGTATTGATCCATTTCTGTAATGGTCTAATGCTGCTTTCTGCTCAAATGATGAGCATGATAATTTAGTATGCCACACATAGTCTCCCTCCTATCTTTGCTAAGTTTTAGAGGACATTGACTTTGTGCAATTTTTTTTGACACTAATTCAAAGGACTCTACAGTAAAAGGCATCAGGAAAATCAGGTACAGAAACATTAGACAATATTGTATTAAGTTTGGTTTCTTCCTAAAAGTAAGCACACAGTCTGTTTTTCAAATGAAGATGTTTCAAGGGAAATGGAAGGGCATATAAAAGAACAAAAAACTTTATAATATCAAGTATATAACTCGCCAATTAAAAATCTATTATAGAATAGATTATTTGCTATTATTTTAATTATATTGCAAATATAAATAAAAGAGACTGGAAAAAAAATTAAGACCAGTGGTATGACTTCTAAGGTTGAATTTTTCTCCCCTGATTTTAGGGAAATTAGATGTATTCAGATCATCCGAAGATTTGGATCTTGATCTAAAATAGTAAGACTTCAATTCAGAAAAATAACAATGCTGTTTAAAATGGGCACTCAAATGTAGGATATAAAGAAGATAAAAAATACAGATATAAAATTAAATGTATTTTCTCTTCCAAAATTATCCTAACTAATACAGCTATCACAGCTCTTATTCTTCATTACAATGCCTTTCACTCTGTACTTTATAATGGCAAGTGAGACTGACATGGATGTCTTTGCTATTAATACCCCAAAATGGATCATTGGGCCATGGCATACAGCTTTTCCCAAATGGAGGCTTTGCTTTTCCGGTCTGACAGGACTTTAGAAATATTTAATTTATTTCATACTTTTAAGAATTTTTGCCCTGCTTTCTGCCAGGCTGATTGTATAAAAGCAGTAGTGGCAGTTGTTACTATGTTACACAATTTTCCCATAGATCAGACTTCTCAGTACCTTTTTAAAGAGTACATTAAAAATTAATATGAGATATTTCAGAAATAATCAAACAATTTCTATGTCAGTTTTCATTACTTGACCTATAACAATGACTGTTCTAAAGGTTTATATGCTAAATATTAGCAGTATGCTTTATATTAATTATAAACATCTTTCATAAATGTCTTGTTATAATTTATTTGGAATGTGCCATATTTCTGTAATTATTCTGGTGGCTAAACACACAAGCTCACTGTGGGAGCTTGTCTGGACTGAGAGCATGCACACAACACACTAGATTTGACATGAAACCTATGGACATTTGCACTTTTCAGAACAGCTGCTAGAGGCAAGCCAGAATTCACTAGTGAGTCTGAAATGCCATGAGGCATCTATGCTCTGGTACCTGAATCACTCTCCTCACTTCCAGAATCATGAGAAAACAAACAAACAAACTTTTTTATGTAGCTTTTCTTTTGATTAAATAATGCTTCACTAAGCATGAGTAAGCACTTCAAAATAGGGGAAAGTACATAACCAGGTAACTATGAGAAATTATATTCTTTATTTTGAGATCTTTATAGGCCCAAGTAAGAAGCCTCCCATTAACACAATAAAAATTTTTATTTCAAGTTCACATATATTTGTCTTTTTATGGTAGCTTAAAGGCCCTATATTTCTTCATTAAATTAGTATCAAATGCAAATCATGAATCACAAAAGCAATGTATCATATTCATATTTTATTTTTTATAGTCAAAGAAAGGTGCTATATGCTTACACTCTTAGTGGATTTATTCTTTGGTGTACTTCAAGGTGTAAGACAGTTAACTATGAAACTACTTGAAGTGCACATCATGTCCAATGTAATGTTCTATTAATAACTAGGAAAGGAAGTAGATTGGAAAATAGGATAAAATGCATCTTGGGTTCATCAAAGACAGATCATGCCAGACTAACCCAATAGCTTTCTTGATAAGATAGCTGATTCTCCAGACAAGAGAAAATCAGTAGATCTAATCTGGCATGACTTCAGAACCACTTTTGGTACAGTGCCACTTTCAAAATTATTTGTTAAGATGGTAAGGATTATAGTAAGTCCAGGAATTGTAAAGTAGATATAGGTAGGTAGGAAATAAGAAAAAAAAAAGATTAGCTGTTCTGAAAGGAAGGCTGTTGTGCTGAAAGAAGTTCTTCTGAAAATAGTACTGGGTTCAATCTTTCCATTTCTGATCTTGATGCAAAAAACTCTGCAAGCACTTGTGTACATTATCAATGATCATCATCATAAAAAAACCAAACCAAAACAAACAAAAACAAACAAACAAAAAAAAAGGAAAAAAGGAAAGATAAAGAGATGGGACTACTAAGGCAAAGATGGAGGGGCTGAACTGCATTTGTCATTGAATTTCACAACTGGGGCACTCCAGGCTCAGGAAAAGTTCAAAAGATCCAGAAGAGGAGGTCAAAGGCCAAGATCCATAAGAGTTTAAAATCTAGTTAGAGACAAGAATGACAAGTTGTTTACTTTAAAACTGCAAGGACAGACTTGCCTATCAGTAAGTTCCCTGTATTGATTCCCTGCAAGAAGTTCCCTGTATTAATTTTACCTGATTTAATTAGTATTAATTTTCAGCAGTGGAAATACAAGAACATGTATAAGTAGAGAGCAAAAACCTTGTGGCTGTGCCGTGCTATTCCCCATTTTCCAATGCCAGCAAATTGCTCATTAGCTCTTTAATATGCCTAGCCAGTCTCTTACTACCTTCTCACAGATCTGTTGTCCATGCATTTTCTTAATCTCTTTTTTTTGGTATCTGCTGGATCTCTGCCACCACAGTCACCTCTTGCAGGAGGTTCTGAAGCTTACTACATGCTTTGGAAAAATCCCGTTCTTTTCTACTTGTTTATAGGTTTGGGCGTCTCCCAAGCTTCACTGAATGCTACCTATTTGTAGTATGCTAAGATTTTGTGAACAACATTTATGCATTCAGACTTTTTAATTTCATAAAATAAAGCTAGATACATTCTTTGTGAAGTTTTAAGATCAATCCCCTGGAAGAAAAAAAATAATAATTCTGGTTTTTACTTGTTATTATTTTAATAAATGATAAGGAAAAAAAGTAATTATTGAAATTTCTGAGTCAGATAAATATGAAATATTCTTGTGTTTCAGTTTAATATTGTGGTTTAACCCCAGTTGGCAACTAAGCACCACACAGCCTCTTACTCAGTTCTCTGTCACTCAGATTTGGAAGAAAATGAGAAGAGTGAAAGTGAAAAGTCTCATGGGTTGAGGTGAAGTCAACTTAGTAGGAAAAGCAGAATTCATAGAACTCACAGAACTCACAGAATTCACAGAATGACTACGTTGGAAGAGACTTTCAAGATCAATGAGTCCAACCCATGCCCTAATATCTCAACTAAAACATGGCACTGACTGCTAGATCCAGTCTTTCTTTAAACACATCCAGGAATGGTGACTCCACCACCACCCCAGTACTGGACAATTCCAGTACTTTATCACACTTTCCATAAAATTTTTTTCCTAATATCCAATATTTTCCTTGATGCCGCTTGAAGCAATGCCTTCTGGTTCTGTCAGTTGCTGCCTGGAGAAAGAGACCAACCCCCACCTGGCTACAGCCACCTTTGAGAAGGTTGTAGAGAGTGATAAGGTCACCTCTGAGTCTTCTCTCCAGGCTGAACACCCCCAGCTCCCTCAGTCATTCCTCACAGGGTTTGGGTTCCAGGCCCCTCACCAGCCTCGTTGCCTCCTCTGGATGCACTCCAGCCTCTCAACGTCCTTCCCAAACTGAGGGGCCCAGAACTGGACACAGCACTCGAGGTGAGGCCTCACCATTTTCAGTTGCCACTTCCCACGTGCAGGCCAGTGTTCAGCCATCTCCAAGGAAGCAGGACTGCACCACACATAACAGTGGCTTGGGAAGACAAACGTCACCTCTGTGAACTTCTCCTCCTTCATCCTTCACCCAGCGTCGTTCGTACGTGCAGCGTCCCGGCTGGGTGTGCTGTGACAGCCACCAAAGGCCTTGGCTCTGTGTGACAACGGCTCAGCAGAAAGAAAACCACCCTTGCATTATCAACAGTGTTTCCAGCACAAATCCAAAACACAGCCATCTATCAGCTACTGGGGAGAAGATTAACTCTTTCCCAGCCAAAATTTGCATGAACATATTTCAGGAGTATGGAGCTTGCTTCGTGTTCTCGTGCCACTTCTCTAATGCTACACTATGCAGTTTCATTTTTTATGTGACAAGTGAGAAAGACACATCAGTATTGTATGTAAAGCTGTTTGTAACTGTGCAAAGATACAGATTGATTCTTTTTACCTCTATTGAATCTTTATGGAATAGTAAGTTATAATTGGATTGTAATTGCCAGCTTCCATTTCTATGACTAAATTCCCTATGTAATCACAGATAAATACTAGCTTAATAGACCCAAACAAGTCATGGCTGTACCCATGCATAATGCCACAACTGCCATTCCGCAGTGTCCCACTTCTTGTTATCATAACAATTGTTATTGATTTATTGAACTTTTTCATAGCCAAGTGCTAGTCTTTTAAACTATGCTAAAAAAATTGTGCTCACATGCAGTACAGCAGAAAGAAAGGTCACTGAAATAAAAATCTACTGATGAAACATGCAGTTTTATAGTTTTTCCTCTCTATGAATACATTTTTCTAAGGCTCATATTAATCCAGTATGGTACTTAGCACTGTTTAAAATGCATCCTCAGCAGTTAACAAATGTTTGTTTTAACCTCATTTCTATTATTTCTTCTAAAATTATTCAAGTATTATTTACTATTATCATTAGCCAGGACAACTCAATAAAGAAAAGTGATATTTTTTTCAGTATTCAAACATACTTAGAATCTTTCACTCTAATTATTCTACTTTTTTTTTTATTTGATGGATGAACAAATCTTCAATTTCTTAATAAATATTTTAGAGATTACACAGTGTAACACCAGAGTAATGTCTTACCAATCTGGGGCAAAACTCAGCAACTCTTCCATTTCTGAGTCCTCAAAAAACTCAGAAGTCCATTTAGAGCATTTCTGCATTTTTCAAATATTTTAACATTTCTGCCCCAGATATCTAAAGGCCTAACCCTTTATTTCATCAAATAATGAATAGAAAGAAAGAAAAAAAAGAAACGGATCAGTCACTCTACTGCACCTACAATCAACACATCTACAACTCAGAGAATTTATGTTCCTATTAAAGAAAGAAAAACTTAAAAGCCTATGAGCTCTTTGAAATAACTAGCTATTGAAGAAAATATTAATTTAAATCACACATACATTGTTCTAATAATTATTTTTCCTGAAAATGCATATTGAACATATTCTTATGATATTATATAGAAATACATATATGTATCCTACTCAACATAGCTAAGTCAGAGCAGCCATAACAACATGATTTATTTTTTAAATAGACATATACCATTGTCCTGGGCTTACATGGCAAGGTGTTGGCAGAAAGGAACTGTCGTGAGCCTTCCACAACCCTGATTCCCCATCCTGACTGCACTACTTGGAGTAGGCAGTGGGGAAGGAGGTGGAATAGCTGGAATAAAGGAGTGAAATTGAACCTGGGATGATGGGAGTAGCTTTTATTTTGACCCATGACCTTCCCCCCCCACCCTGTTGAGGAGGGGAAGTGAGTGTGCAGCTCTGTGGGCATTTGGCAGCCACTTGAGATTAATCCACCACGATCTCTCAGATCAATTCCATTGAACAAGATATTATGGCTTCCAAATACAAGTGAAACTCAGCCACATAAGGGTGTGAGCTCTGTGAGGAGCTCTGTAGCTGTAGCTCCTGCTGCTTATGTTACTTGCCTTTATGAATTTAATCCTTGGGCTTTGGATAAAATGCAAAAAAAATTAGAGGGGCTATATAATATTGCCTTGACCATTTTCATTGCCTTTTCTCAAATTAACAAATTTAATTTTCTATTTTGAAATAAAATGGTACAGTTGTTACTTGATAGATATATTTTAAAGATTTAATGCAAGTTCTTGAAATTTCATGTTTCTGATTTCTACAATTACATCACACAATCTGATTTGATTTTAGTTCGTTAAACTGATTGAATTTTGTTTAGTGTTTACTTAATTCATTCCTGAACCTCTAGCATTTTTCACATTCAGCTTCGATATAGTCATTAAAAGCTGCAGCAAATTGATAATTTAGTTTGTTGGACAGATTTAGCTTCATTTTTTTTCTTTTTTTCAATACCAATTCTGTAACATTACTCTTTTTTGTTATCTTTTCATTCAAATAGCTAAATAACTGGACTTTTTTTGTCATATTTTTTGATTTCCTATGCCAGATCCTCTGGATCCATAGGATAAGTTTCATGTTAAGCTTGTGTATCCTGAGGTTTAAACTTCCCTCTTATTTCTTGTTCACTGCCTACTTTATTTTAATAACAATCTTGATATTAAAGATCTTCATTTAGCTCCAGACTTATATCTCCCTTCTTTTTACTCCCTCACTTATGACTCATCCAAGTAGAGGATGCATATTCTGAGTCTGTCACACAATCCTCCTTCTGAAAGTCCCTATTTCTCTCCACGAGGCAGCTTTGACACAGGACATGAAATCTGCCACTTACTTGAATGTTTCCACTGGCTGAAATCTCCCACTCAAAAAAACCAACTGTGCCCAAATATAGAAGAACAGAAGAGTAACCTTTAGCTGCAATGAAAAAGGAAAACTGTTAGTATTCATAGTAACAGAAGCTCAGGGCTTCACTACATCCTAAATAACTGAAAATAAACCTCCTACTTATTTGCCCTGCAAATTGAAAAAAATTTGCTTAGAACACTCACAATGTTAATGTTAAATCATGGATGCCTCAGGAGCTGACAGACAGGTAACAATTCATAAGACAATTCCTGAACTGATTTGCAAAATGAAGAACATATGTATGTTAAATGCATCTGAATTTTTGCTACTCTGTCACTTGGAAAATTTTGCTTGGAACTTGAGCCCTCATGCACAAGTAGTTTGCTGAGTGTTTTATATCATGTTTAGTTTGGAATATGAGGAGATTAGAGCTCTTCTTCATGCATTATAGAAGTGCCTTTTTATAACTGCAACATTATATATTCCACAAATCTACAAATCAAAATGCAGTGTCCAGACTGAAGAAGCAAGAGAATTTAAGAAGAATTAAGTAGTATTAGAATTTTTATGTAGGTTAGCAACTAAAATATTAAAGGCAAAAAGCCATTCAAATTTAGGTACAAGGGTCTGGGAGGGATTGCTGAGATCATCAATTTCAGGCCTCTAGTATTCCAGGAAGTCACATCATATAATCTTTTTCATAACCTTATTAAACTCCATTTAAAATGCAGTTCATTATTTTTGTCAGCATTACTGTTCCAGGACCTCACTGCACTGATAGTTGGTAACTTTGCTGATTGCAGCTAGAGTGTATCTGAATGCTGGACACAGAAACACAGACAAAAAACTTTTTTCTGTATCTCTCCAGATCCCCAAATAATTGTCAGAGTTGTGTGGAATTAAGTATGATGACTGCTAGGCATGTAGTGCCCAATAGTCATATATGGCACAACATATTCTCCTTGTCAGGAGAAAATTACAAAAAATTACACAAGAACTTACCACTTTCAGAACTGCATAAATGCATTCCTAATTAATCTAAATCTGATTATAAGACTTTCATTGCTTTAAGTTTTGAACTTTCAGACTTGGACAGCATTGGGGATGAACTAAAATTACCACAGAAGTTCTTTCCTGATCTGAACAATTATAAAGCACAAAGCTTCTCATGCATGACTTAATCTGAAGAGGAAGGGCCTGTCAGAAAAGAAAATCTGAGTTTTTCTTGATACTGATGGAATAAGTGAAGGACCTTATCTCCAAGTTTTCTCCAGGCTTCTTCTTCTATGGACGGGTTCAAGGGTGTAGTATTAGAAATTATATCCTATCAACTGGTCAAACAGATAAGACAACATTTTTATCAGCAAACCCCTTATTGCTCATGAAAGAGTATATCTTTCAGCACAGTTCTTCTACCAGACTATTGTTCAGATTACTGAGCTCTGTGTATATTCCTTGTCTATTTGCCCCCCCAGGACATCCTTGAAAATGAGACATGTTGTTTTAAGGCCGCAAGGGTTTTATCCATGTGTAAAAAATTAAATAAAATAAATTCAGAACAAATACAGCATTAATATTTTATACATATATTGCTTTAATATTGCATCAGTAGCAAATTAGAATCCGGGCCTAGATTTTCATGTTTTGAATATTAACTGCTGAAGTTTCGTCAGTAGCCTTAGGAGGGTTTGCTGGATCTTAACGAATCATGACAGAAATTATGGTTGGTGTTCACACAAAGTGTGAAGTGTCTGTTTGAAAAGCTGCAATAAAGTGATGTCAGAGAAGGAAACTGTCTGCCTGATCCTTAATCAACAACAGCAAAAGCAGACCTGGTACTAGACACTTACTAAATGTCCCTGTACGTTCACAGAGTGAAAAAACCAGAAGTACTGGGATGCATTAGACACACCCTTGGATGATCATTACCCTGAAGGTAACAGAGATAGGACTATCTCACATACAATCTCCACTGCTTGATATAATATTGCCTCATGTATATTGGCCAGATCTTGCAATATGTTTATCATACAAGTAATCTACAGTCCTTCAAGCGTTCTCATTAAATGCACCAGGGTAAGTTTAGCGGATAATAATTTGCATTCAGGAGCATTTGCAGGAGGAGATATCCAAATCTATAAATTGAGATTTGTATCTCTTGTCCAAGCTATTGCTCCAGCAAAACTTTTCAGTGACCATCCATGGTCTTAGGACGCAGGGAAAAAAAAAAAGAATTTGTTTGTACATACTGATTGATGGCTGAAAACCAGTATTTGCAAGAGTTTTGATATACAACTTGAAATCAAATGGCTCATAAACAAATATATTTTAATAGCCATAAAAGCCTGGAAAGACATATTGTTCATATTTTTAAAGAACATCTGAAATACAATGTTAGAATTATTCATAAACAGAGCCATACTAGCAAAGACTAGGGTTCTAACTGAAAGCTGATGGATAAATCTTTCCAGTAAAGGAACTCTTTATCTTGTTAGGAATAAGATCATAGACACATATTTAAAATGGTTAAACCTGGGCCTATCTTTTAATTTTTCTGGAAAAATGTAAAAAAACCTAATTTGAAAAATAATCACTGAAAGTTACAAGCAGTGCAATTTTAGAAATGATTGGTGTGTCTGTGTTAACAGTCTGGTATCATGCAGGAACATGAGCAGTACAGAGCAGTGGCAAAAAGGGCAAAGTCACCCAAAAGAAAAAGGACCACACCATTTAATATGTGTCTTCTGCACATTTGTTTTGGTAATTTCCCCAGTCCTTACAATGTAACATTCTGTTGTGGAGTTAACATCTTGTTTTCATGGGGCAGACTGCTGAATTATCCCCAGCAGTTGTACTCTGTCCGTCTCTGGAGATCAGGGACTGAAGCATGACTCAGAGAGTCACAATATAGTCCCTGATTACCCCTTGCTCCAGGAAGAAAATAAACTGCATTAGCCTTTTACCTGGTACAGATGATTTCTCCTCTCTGCACCAGACAGGCTGTGCTGGTCAGCAAGTCGGGGCAAGGGTCATAGCCAGACATTACTCACTCCCCATGCATCTGCAAAGGAGTGGGAATAGCTGCCTTGTAGAGGCCATTCACCCTTTTGTAATGCAATCTCCACTCAGGGTAAATTGCACTGTGTAAGAGGGCACTTTAAGCTTCTCTCTAGGAGAGAGGTGTATGTGACAAACTCCTTTCTTGTCCTGTATAGTACATGTTTAGGCAAATGACTGTGAAGCATCAAAGCTGCTTATATTGATCTTTAATCCCTGATCTACTGCAGTAGAACTTGATACAAGTTCCCACATTTCCTAGACAGCTCTCTTTGCAAAGTGAGGCCAATAAAGATATACTATTTATCACCTTTAGTCCATGTATGAGCATGTATCCAGATTTAGTCCATGTATGAACAATCGTGACAATTCTAGGGAAATGTCAAAATCGTGACATTTCTAGGGCCAGCAATGATCTGTGTCCATTTTTCCTATACATATATTTTAAACAAACTATTTATTGTGGTCATCATATACTTGTTTGTTTATTAGAAGAAGAAAATGAGGGCCACTAAGTAGAAAAAAAAAGATTATTGATCATCATGATATGGAAAATGGTCTGTCACCTATAAGCAGGCTAGCAAGGGAAGCATGTGAGAAAGATACTCAGTATTTGCCCCTTGTACCTCAGCATGCACAAATCAAGAGTAGTTTGAAAGGGAGAGAGAACATAATGTCTATAGCTTTCAGTTCTGCAACATGAAAGGGAAACAGAGACCCAGTTCTTGACCAGTTCAAGTTGTGCCCTTTTGGTAGATTGCTTCTGGGTCCAGGAAATTGTAAATCTGAAGAGTGAAAAATCAAGGAAAATGAAAAAAAAAATCATGCGCTGTTTCAGTATCTGTTATTTCTTTGAAGTTCAGTTTGTTGTCTGCTGTCATGGGACTACTTTCAAAGAGTGCATGGAATATTTAAAAAACAAAGTGAAAAAGCAGGCAGCACTTTCCTGTTACAGTCTGCAGATATTTTGACACTCCAAACAATAATCATGGGTTTCCCAGGTGCTTGATGTTACATAATTTGTCATGATGCCTTCTGTGAGTGCCCCTGGACTTCATGTCTTACTCTCCTCTCTCTCTTTTTGTGTCACTTCAGTGGGAGTAGGTGTCATCAAGGAGGTATATGGTGGTGATAATTCAGTATTTTCACAAAGAGGGATTTTCTCTAGAAAAACTGGTATTCATTCAACTAATAAATGAATGAAGACAAGTTTTTCTGAATAGACTATTAGTGAATAAGCAAAATCATCTTGGAAAGTAGACTTCAAGAAAAATGATAAAATTGGCCTTTGACACAAGACTGATACTGTGCAATGCAAAGGATTTTTAAAATGCTTTCAGATTATTTATTTAGTAGTACACTGAGGTCTTTTTTATATATAAAAAGGAATAATATATTGATACAGAAAGGAAAAATACAGTGTGCTAGATATACATAAGAGATGGAAAGAAGAACAAAAATATAAAAGGAAAAAATGAGCTATACAGATAAATATACACCAGGTTTGACCATTACTCATGCAAGTGTCTCTTATTGCCTTCAAAGAAAGATTTTGGACTCAGTAACTAACAGAAAGATAAAGCAACTCTCCCTGAAATGCCATATATATTCCATTTTCTACTCCTGCTTTGAGAATTAGAGAATGTGGAAGATCTCACTCCAAAATAAACAGTGATAGATACCTGCCTGAAGGAAATTATAATCTGAATTAGTCATAGTAAGAAAGTAAATGTCATGGAAAGCCTTCTTTTTCTGACTCTAGAAAAATCTAAAACTGTGTCTTTGCTCAGCCTGCATCTCCCCTGGTGCTGCCATTAGGTTCAATGTATAATGAGGAAGCACAACTGAAGCTTCTGACACATCCAGGATATCCCAGAAAGGACTCAGTAATTGTGAAGCTAAGTCTTCAGTCTAGGGAATGCTTCATATTACCCAAACAAGGATACACGCCACAAAAATAGCAGTCCGGAATTTTAGGCCCATCCTTACTCTAATAAGAGTTTGAGACATCCTATTCCTTGCTAATTTTGCTTTTAAATAATCAAGAGTCTAATTCAAAATCTTATGCATGTGCACACAAGCACTGAGGGAGCAGGAGACAATGCAGGACTTGTAAGTAAGTGCATCTCAAGGGGACAAAATCGTGAAATTCTTGTGTTACACAGATGTTGTGTGAGACCAGCTGTGTTGTGCTTTGTGCTTACAATTGCCTGGCTACAGATACTTTCTGAAGTGGCCTCATGCTGATAGCAAATGGAGTCATCTCCACTCCTGTGTTCAAGCTTCTGCATTTTAGGCCTTATTCTTGATGAACTAAGTAGTCAAAATAATAAGTTTGTATTTAGCTGTCTGTATGTTTGCCAAATTCTAGGGTTCCCCTTAGTAACTCTCTACTAACTCACCTCACAGCAGAGAAGTCTTTGAATTTTGAATAAAAGGAAAAAGTGACTCACATTAATTTCCAACTAAATAGAGCTAGGTCTCTGTTGGTATGAGATTTGGACTAAAAAGCAATGAATCCATTGAAGGACTTTGGAATAGTGTTTGTCCTGGAGTCAATGTTGCAAGTTTGACTGTATTTTTATTAAACCCCTTGACTTTAAGAGGAGAAATTACTGGTTCATGAACACATTATAAATCCCAGAAGGGTTACATATTTACTTAATGCCCATTTTTTCTGCTGTTTGTTCCACCACTAAAATCATAACCTTACTTATAACCCCAGTAATTTCTATAATAACCACTCATGATGTAATAAACAGAGGATTAGGACTTTGGGCTGGGAGTAATCAGTAGGAAACTACAAAAGAGTCTGTGGTTTTGCTGATGTTTCTTTTAACAGAGGCAGGAAAAGAAAAAAGAAAAGATAAGGAGATTTATCTGTAAAAAAACATTTTCCTAAAATTTTCCCTGAGGTTCTAATCTTCTTTAGTGTGACCCAGACAACATCAGTAGAGCTTCAGCATATTGAAGGAAGAAACCTATTTCACACCTCCCCTAATCTTGGAAAGCTTTCTCAAAGTCCCTATACAAAATTAACATAACCCTTTGGGCGTGAATTCTGCATCTTGCAAAATTAATTAAATCAATGGGACACGTGTGAATGGCTCTGTTTGCAAGGTCCTGGCTTTAAATTAACATTGAGACACCATTTTTTACCTGACGGTTTTTTAAGGAACACCACAGGCTGGGAACACAAGCATAGGAATGCAAGTCATAGGAAGTTACCACTGTGGGATGGCTTGGCCAGTGAGACCAACCCCCCTCAGCTACATTCTAAGTGTGAAGCACCTATGTATAATACTATGATATATTTCCCATTTTTTTTGAGGAGGAGAAAAATCAAACTTATTGTAAAAGTACATAAATTGCATTATTAGAGTCCTAGCTCTAATCAATGGCATGGCAGTGTTTCACTTTGGCATGAAGAGATTCTAACCAGGTGCCATGTACATGCTGCTGAACATTTCCACTGTGCTACCATCCAAAACCATTCCTTTATTTATGGGACACATGAAGTAAAAGAGAGACTCTATCCCAATGTATTGTTTTCCTCTCTTTACAGATGAGAGGAAAACCTATCAGATCAAAATAGAAAAATATTAAGTATTTCCTTTCCATTCATTTATTTTCCCTTTTATATGAAATTACTTTTTAGAAGAGGCTCTGTATTTTCACTTTTTGGAACTGCCAGCAAAAAAGAAGTAAAATATAATGGTGATAACTGAAATAAACTACCTTCCAAATTATCAAGAAACCTTCCTAGTAATTTGCTGCAAAGTACACATAATGAAATCAGACAGCAAGAACAGAATATATAAAATGTGTGACTAATCGAATTCATTAAGTGATGCACATTTGATATGTTCAGTTGGCTAGCAATACACTAAACAACTCTGCAAAACTCTGCAACTGTCTATTCTGAATTATGTGCACGTGCACATTTATATTAAAGCAAATAAACAATCCAATAGGAATATTCCCAGTCAGTATGACATACCTTTTTTGAACCTGCTAGTTTCAAAATGATAGAACTAATGACAGAACAAGTGCAGAAGCTCAGTAAATCACTTAGCTTGCCCTATAGTTGCCATAGTTCCTCTTTTCTTACTTTAATGGAGGCACACTGTCTGAGAAAACATGTAGCAGAAGGATATTTTCAATGTACTGTCAGTCCTAAATTACATCTCTGTGAAAGTAGCACTAGTCATGTCATGCCATTTTACTAAGACAAGGACTCATGAGTGCACTGCCCACAGCAGAGTCACATTTCACCTGTCCTTCTGTGGCCTGCACTATATTGACAGGATCTGTGACAAGAAGCTGAACAGATTTGTTGTTCTCAGGCTGATGGGCTTATATTTGTAGCAGTCTCATCTTCTGTTGGCAGCAGTCTCTGCCATAGATGTGGCTCTGGGAGAACACTATTATTCTCTGGTACCCCAAAGATCATGTTACCAGGTAATCTTCTTGTCTTTCTTCTCCTGAACTGTTGGGACTGTTCCAGGAAAAGTAAGAGGTGCTGAATTACTATTTTTATTATTGTGCAGAACTGAAACCCAACTCCAAACCTCCTTCATTATCTCCTCAAACCTTCAAGCCTAATTGACAGCAAGCCTTTATATCTTGATTTGTTCCCATTAGAAGTCCTTGTGCCCTTGAATAAACAGGTAAGGTAATAACTTTAATTACTGCTATAATTAGGTGTATCTGAAGCACCTGTGCTTTGGCATGAGAAAAAAGGCCCAAAGCTGAACTTTCCTTTCTGCAACATTGATATGTATTTTTTCTTAATGTCATTAATTTAGCAGGTAAAAGCACCCAAAGTAGACAGCTTAAGTTTGGTAGCAGCTTAAGTTTAAAAAGTAGAAAACATTTTTTTGTTGTTGTTGTTGTTGGAATAGCTGCTCAATGAACTTATTTATTACTGTAAAGCAGTACTTCAAGCAAAAGGCAACACAATTTATGGAACTGGTTTAAAAAGCCAGAGCATCTTCGTGATGCAGTCATTAAAGAAATCAAACAAAAATAACTGAATCATAATAACTGAATAACAGCAGGGCAGGCCTTTCACATTTGTTTTCTTTGTATTAGCAAGACCCTCTACTGTGTTAAGTATATGTAAAAAAAAAAGGCATAAAGAATATGTATGTTTCTGTGTAAAGTTATGTGTGTAATATAAACTATATGTATATGGTCACAACTATTCTTGCAATCAGTAAGGTTGGCTCTTTTATTTTTCATTTTAAGTAGTAATAAATAGTAAAATAAAACAATTTTTATAGCTTATGAATATATGCGTATGAGTATACTTAGATTTTACAAAGGTAAAAAAGTGATTCTAGAAAACTTGAGTAAATATATCACTTTTGACTGTACATTAGATATCTTTAAAATAATTTTCAAATTCTAATTGAAGAAGAGCTGAGAATGCATGGTTGGCATTCATGCCATCTTCATGACAGAAAACAAAAATAGTAGGTGATAACTCATAGTCGCAGACAGAAATGTCCATTAATGGATCTCAGTATTTGGCACCCAAGGAAAATTTTTGGAACTGTAAAGTGCACTCAACATCCAGGAGATTATATATGCTCTATATGCACCTATCTATACTCTAGAACTCTATCTGGTAGTCCAGCTTTGAAAATTTGGATTTTGTTTATATTAAAATCTAACTGGGGTAGTTAATTACAGCAACTTGGTTACAACATGTCTGACAATCATATCTGTACACTGAGAGGCCTGGAAATGCTGAAAACAGAGACATTTTCCATGAAAAATTGCTTTAAGTAACAGTATACTAATCTTCGCTGTTTCATTGTAACATGGGTTTTGAAAACAAAATTAATAATTTAAAAACCGAAGTGAAAATTGGTTAAATTGTGCAGTTTTGTTTCAATTCTGGAACTCAAAAAGAATTTCTCAAGAGGTTCAGAAATACCTTACATTCACATGATAATCTGTAAAAGATGTGATGACTTTTAGAAAATGGTGACCTTTCTTCTAAAATGGGACATCACTTCTGTCTGTGAAGGTAGGAATTCCAAACCAATATTCACTTTTGAAAATTCTGAACTACACAGTCCTCTAAAATAAATTTTCATTGGGAGTGGTTAGTCTCATTACCAAAAAATTGTCAGGCAGTCAAAAAGAAGGGAAGTGGTCTATGTGACTGTGATTTGGGAGAGGTAAGACAGACACTAAATAATCTCTCTATTAAAATATGTTCCACATTATAAAAGATTGAAAACCTACCATAAAGTAAGGCACAATAGGGGGATAATATGGGATAACTGACTTGTGACTAACCACATGGTTGTTTTTCTTTAAATAAATAGAAGACTTCTAACTCTAGTGCTGTCCAATATATACTTTCCTTGAGCGTTGAATTTCCATAAAATCAGCCACTATGACCTGAAAAATAGCTGTTCTGTGGGTAAGGAATATTTTCTAAAGAAATTCCTTAGGAATTTTTATTAGATGTGTAGATATATGTATATATAACTATAAGAGAAAGAAAAACCAGTTAAATATCTGAACTTCAGAAAAAAGTTCCAGTGTTTGAAAAAGAGTTAAAACCTTTTGAGGATTGGGCAATTATTTAGTTTCATTCTCTCTCACTCAGACATCTTCCTGACTGTCGGAGAGATGTGCTTAGTTCAGTTTTTACCATTTTAAACTTGATTTCTACTTTCAACTGGTCATATGAGTTCCATCCATATAAGCACTTCCAGAAGATGTTCATGGTCCCAGCTGTAGCTTAAGTACCTTCCAAAAATGGGTTTTTTTCTCCATTGACTGTAGAAGTGGCTTGGACACCTAAATTCTGTTCAATGGCTCATTTTTAGCTCAAGTTGAGTGAAATAAGTTTCAGTGTGTCTAAGGAAATCTGAGAAAACAGATGAAGCGTAGGTAGGGATTTCTAAAGAAAAATGTTTGGAAGCTGCAAACAAGACCTCAGAGGAGCTTTTTCCCTTACTCCATTGAGTGAGAAAAGCAAGACTGTAAAGCATACTACAACTTAAAGTTTTTGTCTCTTTGTAGAACTCCTACTCCAAATATTTCAGTGTTGTTGGGAGATAACAAGATGTAGAGTACACATGACATCAGTCTGAAGCAGATGACAATGTTTGCCAGGTTTGTGCTGAGGTTCTTGGCAAACTCACATTCTGAAGGAAGAAGAGGAAAAAAAAATCAAAAAAAGTAATGTTGTTGCTATTTCTTCATTCTTTCCTTCCAAAGGAAAAAGTTTGTTGATTAAAATCCCTATTGCTTTAGTAGATGTCCATTATTCCCTTTTAATTTTATTTATATGCATTTTTGCCTTTAAATGAATTTCTAAACCCGTCCAGAACTACAA